>NC_054377.1:3370000-3570000 GCF_017654675.1 Xenopus laevis
CTATCTAGCTCTCTCTATCTATCTATCTATCTATCTATCTATCTATCTATCTATCTATCTATCTATCTATCTATCATCTCTCTATCTTTCTCTCTATTTATCTATCTATCATCTATTTATCTATCTATCTATCTAGCTCTCTATTTATCTATCTATCTCTCTATCTATTATATCTATCTATCTATCTATCTATCTATTTCTCTATCTCTCTATCTGTCTATTTATCATCTATCATCTATATATGTATCTCTTTCTCTCTCTCTCTCTCTCTCTCTCTCTCTCTCTCTCTCTCTCTCTCTCTCTCTATCTATCTATCTCTCTCTCTATTAATCTATCTATCTCTCTATCTATTATATCTATCTATCTATCTATCTATCTATCTATCTCTCTCTCTATTAATCTATCTATCTATCTATCTATCTCTCTCTCTCTCTCTCTCTCTCTCTCTCTCTCTCTCTCTCTCTCTCTCTCTCTCTCTCTCTCTCTCTCTCTCTCTCTCTCTCTCTCTCTCCTCTCTCTCTCCGCTATCTATCTATCTATCTGCATTGAGGGTAAAAAAAACATGTCCAAATGTTGCACATTGCACTGCGTTGGTAAATAAGCCCTGTTGTCTTGTATACCCTTTAATCTGTATGTTATACAGTGCACAGTAAAACAGTGAATTCTATAATAATAATAATAACTCGGGGTTTTGCAGCAGGAACAGACATGATTAAAGGACACCGATTGGCCTGTTGCATCAGGATAAACCCTCCTAAGACGCCACATATTGATAAAACCATTGTTTCTCTATTGATTTACCATAACGAATGCAGCGGCGTTGAAATAAAACGGAAAGTCCGTGAGGGAATGAGAGAAAAAGCCAGAGCAGATCTACTTGCCCTTCCATCAGAACCAAGATTTGTTCATACAGAATTTGCTCCCCAAAATGTTTTGTTTAAATATCATATAGTGTCCACGACTGTGGGAAGAGGAGAAGGCTGTTAATCAAAGTACCAGCCCTCTGTATAATGCACTCCTACTTATCTGAAAACCTACATGCTGTGCATGGGAGGAGGGTGGGGTTGGTTTATACAGAGCTCATGTAAAGAATTAGGGACACATACCTGGTATCGTTCTCAGAATTAAGACCAGGTGAGAAAAAATATTCACTAACAGAAGTACTGACCATCCACTTCATTTCACACCTGTCATGTTTTCATCCAGTCCATTAAACTAATGTTTTTCCCTCAATGGATCTCCAGCTGCACCCGCTTTCCTTCCCACCCACAATGAGTGATTATTAGAGTCAAGCTTTATTACTCGATATTATCCTCCCTTACACACTGCCAGCGATTATGTGCTGTGCATAATGTGTTACACTGACTCCTCTGACCCCCATTAAAAACTTCATGCGAACTGTACACCCGGGCGCCCAGCGTTGTAATTTAACTGCCCAACATGACTAATTCAATAAATTGCCCTTTTCATCCTGTTTATATTATTCGCCCAGTCTCTACATGATTGGCTCTTATATCACTCGCTGACAGTGAAAGCACTGATAATAGAAGCGATTAGCAACTGTCAGTTATGACTATGTATACTTCTAGTGCCCCTGTAACAGATATTTCCCTATAGGACCCCCAAATGGGATTCAGTGACCAACGGTAATGGAACCAGTGCAGCAAATAAGCACTCACCCCAAATCTCCCCCTAACTGGCCTTCAGACTGGGCCCCCTTAGCTCATAACAAGGTTACAGATATATAGAAACATTGGGGTAACAGTCACCCTGCTATAGTTCCAGGGGTACCCAGGGTACAAATAAACACTCACCCCAAATCTCCCCCTAACTGACCTTCAGACTGGGCCCCCTTAGCTCATAACAAGGTTACAGATATATAGAAACATTGGGGTGTCACCCTGCTATAGTTCCAGGGGTACCCAGGGTACAAATAAGCACTCACCCCAAATCTCCCCCTAACTGGCCTTCAGACTGGGCCCCTTAGCTCATAACAAGGTTACAGATATATAGAAACATTGGGGTGTCACCCTGCTATAGTTCCAGGGGTACCCAGGGCACAGATAAGCACTCACCCCAAATCTCCCCCTAACTGGCCTTCAGACTGGGCCCCTTAGCTCATAACAAGGTTACAGATATATAGAAACATTGGGGTGTCACCCTGCGATAGTTCCAAGGGTACCCAGGGTACAAATAAGCACTCACCCCAAATCTCCCCCTAACTGACCTTCAGACTGGGCTCCCTTAGCTCATAACAAGGTTACAGATATATAGAAACATTGGGGTGTCACCCTGCTATAGTTCCAGGGGTACCCAGGGTACAAATAAGCATCACCCCAAATCTCCCCCTAACTGACCTTCAGACTGGGCCCCCTTAGCTCATAACAAGGTTACAGATATATAGAAACATTGGGGTAACAGTCACCCTGCTATAGTTCCAGGGGTACCCAGGGTACAAATAAGCACTCACCCCAAATCTCCCCCTAACTGACCTTCAGACTGGGCCCCCTTAGCTCATAACAAGGGCGTTTCCATTGATATAAATAAGAGGAGTCGCAGGGGGCGGGGCATATTTTCGCTGGCAGATAGACACCAAGCTCCTGGCAGAAGAAATCAAAATAAAGCCGTGGGATTGGGAAATGCATCACTGTCAGTCTGGCTGAATAGAAACTGCGACTCGGTTTTCCGATGCAAGACAAACGGACGCATTACTTCCTTTCAATGAAGAGATTTGTGGCCGTTTTTGTATTTAATTTCCCCGCGCTTCCGACTCAGTACACAATCCCAGTTCTGTACATTACACAGAGGCCCGACGCTAAACAGTAAATATCTCACAATGAGAGATCGCTTTATCTTCTTTTTCATTAATTTCACCTAATTCCGCACATGCTAATGGGCTTCTGACTCTGAGAAAGGAGGTTTTTTTGTTTTGTTTTTTTTTTACTTGGGAATCTGAACGGAACAAAATCCAATACTCATTACACTGTTTCATTTGGAAACCCGGTGGGGGTCATTTATCAAAGTTTCCTTCTCTCCGTGCCGGAGCCGCGGGGGGAGAAAACAAGCAATTTTCATTCTCTCAGCGAAACGACCGAGTTACACAAAAATCGCATCAGATAATAAATAACGGCTATTCTTGATCAACGGTCGCTTTCATTTTATTTCTTCATTACTGTGTAAATGTAATTGCTAGTGAAAGGCGGCTTTGTTTATCCGTTTCTATCTGCTGGTTCTGGCTCTTGGAACAAAGTAGCAGAAGCCTTCCACTACAGTGTTTCAGGAGTGAGAACCAACACTGCAGAGGATATGGACAACACACAATTTTGTGCTTGAGTTTCCCTTTAAACCAAGTGAAATCCCTTTGCCTTTACCAGGTCCCAGGTCAGATTAAAGGGATCCTGTCATCGGAAAACATGTTTTTTTCAAAACGCATCAGTTAATAGTGCTGCTCTAGCAGAATTCTGCACTGAAATCCATTTCTCAAAAGAGCAAACAGATTTTTTTATATTCAATTTTGAAATCTGACATGGGGCTAGACATATTGTCAATTTCCCAGCTGCCCCTGGTCATGTGACTTGTGCCTGCACTTTAGAAGAGAAATGCTTTCTGGCAGGCTGCTGTTTTTCCTTCTCAATGTAACTGAAAGTGTCTCAGTGGGACCTGGATTTTACTATTGAGTGTTGTTCTTAGATCTACCAGGCAGCTGTTATCTTGTGTTAGGGAGCTGTTATCTGGTTACCTTCCCATTGTTCTGTTGTTAGGCTGCTGGGGGGAAAGGGAGGGGGTGATATCACTCCAACTTGCAGTACAGCAGTAAAGAGTGATTGAAGTTTATCAGAGCATA
The DNA here is from genome assembly GCF_017654675.1 of Xenopus laevis. Taxonomy (NCBI): domain Eukaryota; kingdom Metazoa; phylum Chordata; class Amphibia; order Anura; family Pipidae; genus Xenopus; species Xenopus laevis. The sequence goes on from NC_054377.1 coordinate 3,373,845, forward strand.
AGTCACATGACTGGGGGCAGCTGGGAAATTGACAAAATGTCTAGCCCCATGTCAGATTTCAAAACTGAATATAAAAAAATCTGTTTGCTCTTTTGAGAAATGGATTTCAGTGCAGAATTCTGCTGGAGTAGCACTATTAACTGATTCATTTTGAGAAAAAAAATTTCCCATGACAGTATCCCTTTAAGGACAAGATGTCTAAAATAGTGTTTTGTTGTTGTCCAGCCCTTTAACATGTTCACAATAAAGGGAACGAGGCGCCACGACATGCGTTTTAAATCTAAAAGCCATTAAATCAGGACAAGCCGAGGGCAGTGAGTATGTGATGATTTCCGATGTTACCCGGCACTCGCCGTATATCTCCAACCCGCTACACTTTGTGCTTCCTAAATAATCATTTTGTCTCCCCGATGAAATTGGTAGCACAAATGCATTTCCCATGAGGCAGTGCAAAATCCAAACTTCAATCAAGGAATTGAATATTTATGTTATTTATCAAGAACAAGTCGAAGCGGGGGGGGGGAGATGATGGCGGGGAGCCGACGGAGCAATATGTTCCGAGTCGCGTTGCTGAAATATTCATTTAGTGAAAGACAAGATCCTTCAAAAGGACTGAGCTGAGGTGCAGCATCAGTCTCACTATATGATAAATGGGGGTTTGGGGAGATTGGTTAATGTGCGGCACAGTGTAATAATGATATTTTGTAAATCTTGGATCAGAGAATTTCCCCTGCAGTGTTTATTGTGACCCGTGTTCTCTTAATGTTGCATTGAAAAGAAAATGATGAAAAAAGTTGAAAGAGAAACACAGATGGCAGTTTCGGGGGGCTGAAGTGTAAGCTTTTAAGGGTAGATGTGAAGATTTAGGTGACTTGATGGTCTCAAATGGGGTTAGGTGGCAACACTCAACTGGGTTCTCATAAAGGAGGCTTGTTGTCCCCTACTGACATATCTCAGTGGTGCCCAGGGGTCTTCATCATTTACTGGTCACATTACAAACCTCACTTGAGCTCCTCAACATGAACCTCACTTGTTTCTCTTAAGATGATCTCCGAGATGAACTCCCTGGTGTGATACAACCTCAAAAAGATCTCAACCTCATAATGCCCCCTTTAAAATCCTTTGAAGAACCCCAAGAGGATCAATATGTGCCCTTTGTCCTTTACTGGTTTGGTGGATGTAGACAAGTTGACATGGGAACAGTGAGGAGGTCCAATCTTTTTCTGTTCCTTGAAGGAACGCTGAGCTCCTTATGTTTTTGATGCTTTCCCCTTTCATTGCATCTCCGCCAGCCAACAGAACCATGGCCGAATTAGTGGTGAATCCATGAAGTCCATGTGGGACACATGAAGTCCAATTATGCAGAGCAAAGCCATGGACATGGCAACCAAAGCAAGAGAATCAATATGTGCCCTTTGTCCCCCACACCACCGTTGCCATTGTCTGGTGGACGTAGACCAGTTGACATGGGATTGGTGAGGAAAGAGACAATGAGGAGATACAATCACCTTCTCTTCTTACTTTAAAGAGCTCCTGAAGCTCTAGATGCTTTTCCCCTTTCATGGTATCTCAGCCAGTCAATAGATTAATCGCCGGCAAGAGAATCAATATGTGCCCTTTGTCTACACACACCATCAGCTGCCTTGATTTGGTGGATCTAGACCAGTTGACATGGGAACGGGGAGTAAAGACAATGAGGAGGTCCAATCTTCTCTTACTTGCAAGGAACTCTGAGCTCCTTATGTTCATGATGCTTTTCCCCTTTCATGGCATCTACACCAGCCAACAGAACCATCACCGGAATAAGTAGTGAGTCCATGAAGTCCATGTGGGACACATGAAGTCAAATTGTGCAGAGCTATGTCAATGAACTTGGCCACCGAGGCAAGAGAATCAATATGTGCCCTTTGTCTACCCATACCACCAGCTGACTTGGTTTGGTGGATCTAGACCAGTTGACATGGGAGTGGTGAGTAAAGACAATGAGGAGGTTCAATTGTCTTCTCTTCCTTGCAAGGAACTCTAAACTTCTTACGTGCATGATGCTTTTCCCCTTTCATGGCATCTACACTAGCTAACAGAACCATCACCTGAATTAGTGGTGAGTCCATGAAGTCCATGAAGTCCATGTGGGACACATGAAGTCCAATTGTGCAGAGCCAGGCCAAGGAACTTGGCAAACAAGGCAAGAAGATCAATATGTGCACATTTTCCTCCACACCATCAGCTGCCATGATCTGATAGACGTAGACCAACTGACATGGGACAGGTATGGTGAGACAATGAGGAGGTCCAATCTTCTCTTCCTTGCAAGAAACTCCGAGCTCCTTGAATTCTAGATGTTTTTCCCCTTTCATGGTATCTCCATCAGTCAACAGAACTAGAATTAGTGAGGAATCCATGAAGTCCACGTGTGATACCAATGGAGCCAATATCAAAGCAGAAGCAGACCCCGTTCCCACTCTTTCCATGAATGGTTTCTTTAGTTCACATTTAAAGTCAAGGCCTGAGTGTTTTTTGCATTGCCTCAGTCTTCTCTAACCCTCGCCCATTATTTAATATAAACATGGGATAACACAAATGGCCTGAGACAGAGGTAATTTTGATCTGATGTGCCCCCCATTAAATGTGCCGTCAAAATCACCGAGTACATTAGTAAATATTATGTGTGACTAATGCATAATAAATGGAAATGGCCTAAATAAATACACGGTGACCGCCATTATATCATTTCCTGACAATAACGCTGTTGGCGGCGTGGCCTTTATGCTTGCGCCTCTCCCCTCGGCTCCGGGAAGGTGGGGCCCCATCTGAAGAAGTAAATGGCCTCTAATGGGCCAGTCATTAGCTTTAAGTGTGTTTTTTTCCTGCTGTAATTCCAGTACGTCCCAGGGAGGGGGTGAAACAACTGATGCCTCTACGATTCCTAAGTGATAACCCTGTATCTTTATTTGTTCACCTTCCATTAGTGAACCCCCGATTAGGCAGCGAGTGCGGGTTCCCATTTGCTCTATAAATGAGGTTTTAAGTCATAGAACCATTGAGAAATGGGACAATTATTTTATTAGGGATCAAATCTAGTGTCCATAAATGAGAGGCTCAATAATGGGGGGCAGGTGGCAAAGTATAAGAAAATGAATGTACCTTCTACCAGGTATTGGGGTGTCCTGTAGATGGATTAGTCAACTCACAGCACAGGGGTGTCAGCTGGTTCCCCATAGAGGTACATCAGTGATTTTGAAGGTATTCTACTGAGGCTCTTGTACTATTTATGTGCCAATTAATTCATTGACATTGTATCATCTTGTTCAAAACAAGCTGGTGCCCAATTACCGTGTGTGTGTGAACCCCCGCACAGCACCTCTTCCTACATAGTTAGAGCCCTGTATTAATCATGTTCTAGCAGAGTAAGCCAGTAATATGGGCAAAATAACATTAAATATGAATGTGCATTGCTTTCTGCATTTATAAATCATGTACCTTCCCAAAACCTTCTCATATCCTTCATTTGCTTATAATTTACAATAGGGGGTACATTATCCCTTATAATACATGAGTGATACTCAGAGTTCCCTGTATAACTCAGCCTGCAGCCTTGTGCCTTTATATGGTCACAGAACAACCCCTCAGTGACTTCTAATATCCTTATCATTTACAGTAGGGGGTACATTATCCCTTATAATACATGAGTGATACTCAGAGTTCCCTGTATAACTCAGCCTGCAGCCTTGTGTCTTTATATGGTCACAGAACAACCCCTCAGTGACTTCTAATATCCTTATCATTTACAGTAGGGGGTACATTATCCCTTATAATACATGAGTGATACTCAGAGTTCCCTGTAGAACTCAGCCTGCAGCCTTGTGCCTTTATATGGTCACAGAACAACCCCTCAGTGACTTCTAATATCCTTATCATTTACAGTAGGGGGTACATTATCCCTTATAATACATGAGTGATACTCAGAGTTCCCTGTATAACTCAGCCTGCAGCCTTGTGCCTTTATATGGTCACAGAACAACCCCTCAGTGACTTCTAATATCCTTATCATTTACAGTAGGGGGTACATTATCCCTTATAATACATGAGTGATACTCAGAGTTCCCTGTATAACTCAGCCTGCAGCCTTGTGCCTTTATATGGTCACAGAACAACCCCTCAGTGACTTCTAATATCCTTATCATTTACAGTAGGGGGTACATTATCCCTTATAATACATAAGTGATACTCAGAATTCCCTGTATAACTCAGCCTGCAGCCTTGTGCCTTTATATGGTCACAGAACAACCCCTCAGTGACTTCTAATATCCTTATCATTTACAGTAGGGGGTACATAATCCCTTATAATACATGAGTGATACTCAGAGTTCTGCAGCCTCGTGCCCAACAGAATTTCAAGTGGGAAACCAAACATCCAATTCAATGGCTCAGTGCATTTTACTTAAGTAGAAAGAAAAAGCCGTTAGTGCAGCACTTATTGATTAAGTAATAAAACAGATTATCGCTCCCAGGCTAAAAGAAAAATGGAAGGTGACAACGCACATCTGAATCTGCAGGAGGAACAAGACTTTGGATTCAATGGGAGATTTGCACATTTAGTTACATAGTTAGAGTTAGAGATCATGGGGGGCCCCAAGCATTGCAAAGACCCCTAATGAATGTTATGTATAGATGTCAAATTGGAGACACTTAAAATGTTGTTGAATCACAATTTCCGAGACCTTTTATCCAGGGTCAGTCCCGCAGTCCGACGTTTATGTTTATAATGAATGGAAACAGAGCAGTTTCCGGTGCCGAGTGTTTATTCCGAGCAATAAAGAGCAGCCGATGTACAAAAACAAGATTTTCATTGTAATCCACTGTCCCCGTCTGATAAACATACTGAGAAAACTCTCAAGTGCCGGGACCCTAAAGGCAACGGCGTCAAAAACCCGAAACCCTTTGTCATCAAAGTTACAATTTCTAAGCGGATTCTGCTTAATCCCGAGCTGATAATAAATAATATCCAGCGGATGAGACAGAGATGGGGAAGTTAAAAGCCACTTTGTTGCTGAGAATATTCAGAGATACAGAGAAACCTCCTGCCAATCAGGGAAAGAGGAAAGTGCCGGCGGTTTCTCTCCGAAATTTATATATTAATGATATATTATCCCATATGGACTTATCCACCTGTACTTACTGTACATAGAGACTATAGACTGACAACAAGGGGTGCCATGACTTCAAATGTCTTTATTGCACCCTCCTTTCTTTAAAGAACAAGGATCAATTTACCTCCCTCGCCTTCAGTTTAAAGGGCCAAAGACCCTCGCAACTGCCTCAAGCATCAATCACCTATTGGCCTTCAGGACATAGATGATCTATAAGTAGGATATATACATTGAAGAAATATTTCGGGTTCAGTCTTGGGGGTACCCAGAGCACAACTAAGCACTCACCCCAAAATCTCCCCCCTAACTGACCTTCAGGCGGGGCCCCCTTAGCTCATAACAAGGTTACAGATATATAGAAACATTGGGGTAACAGTCACCCTGTTATAGTTCCAGGGGTACCCAGGGTACAAATAAGCACTCACTCCAAATCTCCCCCTAACTGACCTTCAGACTGGGCCCCCTTAGCTCATAACAAGGTTACAGATATATAGAAACATTGGGGTGTCACCCTGCTATAGTTCCAGGGGTACCCAGGACACAAATAATCACTCACCCCAAATCTCCCCCTAACTGACCTTTAGACTGGGCCCCCTTAGCTCATAACAAGGTTACAGATATATAGAAACATTGAGGTGTCACCCTGCTATAGTTCCAGGGGTACCCAGGGTACAAATAAGCACTCACCCCAAATCTCCCCCTAACTGACCTTTAGACTGGGCCCCCTTAGCTCATAACAAGGTTACAGATATATAGAAACATTGGGGTGTCACCCTGCTATAGTTCCAGGGGTACCCAGGGTACAAATAAGCACTCACCCCAAATCTCCCCCTAACTGACCTTCAGACTGGGCCCCCTTAGCTCATAACAAGGTTACAGATATATAGAAACATTGGGGTGTCACCCTGCTATAGTTCCAGGGGTACCCAGGGTACAAATAAACACTCACCCCAAATCTCCCCCTAACTGACCTTCAGACTGGGCCCCCTTAGCTCATAACAAGGTTACAGATATATAGAAACATTGGGGTAACAGTCACCCTGCTATAGTTCCAGGGGTACCCAGGGTACAAATAAACACTCACCACAAATCTCCCCCTAACTGACCTTCAGACTGGGCCCCCTTAGCTCATAACAAGGTTACAGATATATAGAAACATTGGGGTGTCACCCTGCTATAGTTCCAGGGGTACCCAGGGTACAAATAAGCATTCGGGTTGGTTGGGTGCCTCAGCTCACTCTCAGTCCCATATAACAATAATATCAGGCTGCTGTTTAGTGAGTGAGTCGAAGCCTCAGGTGGATTTTATATAACATATATTTTCCTTCTTACATTCCCGTTTAATACCATTCAATGACATTTTTATTACTAACACACACTAATTTGAATTTGTAATTAACAGAAATGATGGGCAGACGTGCAGCGAGTGAATAACTAAGAGCACTGGCACATTCAGCCACATAAATGCTTTAATAAAAATGTGTCTTTAAGGCAGGGGAAGTGATAAGTCAGGGATTTGTTCAGCAAACTCTGGGTACGGAATACAAATCAAATACAAAATGTGCAACTTTACAAACTATGAACAGAGGTACATGAGCGGATACACAATCTCTAACTCTCTGTGACAAATGAGCTGGTTGAGTTGCTCTGGTGAATTGTGAACAAGGTGAAAAGCACGGGGTCAGGAACGCAAGGGAATCTTGTTATGAGCTAAGGGGGCCCATCCTGAAGGTCAGTTAGGGGGAGATTTGGGGTGAGTGATTATTTGTACCCTGGGTACCCCTGGAACTATAGCAGGGTGACACCCCAATGTTTCTATATATCTGTAACCTTGTTATGAGCTAAAGGGGCCCAGTCTGAAGGTCAGTTAGGGGGAGATTTGGGGTGAGTGATTATTTGTACCCTGGGTACCCCTGGAACTATAGCAGGGTGACTGTTACCCCAATGTTTCTATATATCTGTAACCTTGTTATGAGCTAAGGGGGCCCATCCTGAAGGTCAGTTAGGAGGAGATTTGGGTTGTTCATTTATACTGAAAATGAATAGAATGACTAGACTAGAAATGATGTACCTTGTGCAGCAAAAATCTATCCAAGTCTTTCCCAAAGCGATATTTGTCTGTCAAAAAGTCGACATGGTCTATTTTCTGTCTTGGAACAAGCCCTTCTTTAGAATCACGGTCCTGTTTGGTTTTGTGTTTTTCTAAGCCATCTTAGCCCTATGGCATACAAAGTCTATGTTCTCTCTTGCAACAAGCCCTTAAGAATCATGCTCCTGGTTGGTGTGATATTCTTCTAAGTTAACAACCCCTTAAAGTGGACCTGTCACCCAGACACAAAAATCTGTATAATAAAAGTCCTTTTCAAATTAAACATGAAATGCAATTTCTATTCTTTATTAAAGCATTCATAGCTGTTAACATCTCATAACATCTCAGCTGTCAATCAAATATCATCTGCCACTCCTCTATGCCCTGGGCATAGAGGCAGGGCAGGCAATTACTTTCACTTTCCATTCAGCACTTCCTAATTATCACTGGTCTCCCCACATTCCCCCGTTCTCTTTACCATTTAATTTTGTAGCCAGTGCACGGAGATGGACATCAGTTCCCCCATTCTGGTGCACAAGCAAGATTCTGAGATGATACAAGACTTGCCTTAATAACAGTGTGCACAAAATGGCTCCTGCCTGCTTGCTATAATTTTGAAATCCCAGACTGAAGGAAGCAAGATTCAAATAACTTATATTGTGTAATAAAAGTTCATTTTGCTTGACTAATGTGATAAAATAGGATTTTGAATATTTTTTTGGGGTGACGGGTCCCCTTTAAGGTCTACAAGGTCTATCTCTCTTTGAGCAAGTCTTTTTTAAGAATTATTGTCCAGTTGTAGGGATGTCGCGGACTGTTCGCCGGCGAACTTGTTCGCGCGAACATCGGCTGTTCGCGTCCGCCGCAAGTTCGCGAACGTCGCGCGACGTTCGCCAATAGGCGTTCGCGTCAAAATCGTTCGACCATTCGACCATTCGAGCGCTAAAATCGAAGGATTTTCGTTCGAATCGAACGATCGAAGCATTGGATCGAATGAAATCATTCGATCCAATGGCTTCGATCGTTCGACTCGAACGAAAATCGTTCGATCGAACGATTACAATCCTTCGATCGTTCGAATCGAACGATTTTCGGATGATCGAAGTTCGCGAACAGTTCGCGAACTGTTCGCAAATTTTGCCGGTGTTCGCGAACGGCGTTCGCGAACACATCGGCGGCGGTTCGCTACATCCCTATCCAGTTGTCCGATTTTATATTTTTCTAAGCCAACAATGCCTTAAAGTCTACAATATGTATTTCCACTCTTGAAACAAGCCCTTCTTAATACTCCTGGTCCTGTTGGGTCTTATATTCTTCTAAGTCAACAAAGCTTTAAGGTCTACAATGCCTCTTTTCTCTCTTGGAACAAGTCCTACTTATGATTTACATCTCAGTGTGGTCTTATATTCTTCTAAGCCAACAAAGCCTTAAAGTCTACAATAAGTATTTTCTCTTTTGGAACAAGCTCTTCTTAAGAAACCTGGTCCTGTTGGGTATTATATTCTTCTAAGTCAACAAAGCCTTAAGGTCTACCAGGCCTCCTTGCTCTTGTGGAACAACATTTTTTTTTACAAATCTTGGTCCAGTTTAGTCTTATATTCTTTTAAGCCAACAATGCCTTAAAGTCTACAATATGTATTTCCACTCTTGAAACAAGCCCTTCTTAAGAATCCTGGTCCTGTTGGGTCTTATATTCTTCTAAGTCAACAAAGCTTTAAGGTCTACAATATACTTTTCTCTCTTGGAATAAGTCCTGCTTTTGATTCACGGCTCAGTGTGGTCTTATATTCTTCTATGCCAACAAGGCCTTAAAGTCTACAATAAGCATTCTCTTTTGAAACAATCCCGTCTTAAGAAACCTGGTCCTGTTCACAAACATCCTGTCCTGTTGCGTCTTCTATTCCTCTAAGTCAACAAAGCCTTAAGGTCTACCAGGCCTCCTTGCTCTCGTGGAACAACAATTTCTTACAAATCTTGGTCCAGTTTAGTCTTATATTCTTCTAAGCCAACAAAGCCTTAAAGTATCTTGCAACAAGCCCTCCTTAAGAAACCTGGTCCTCTTGGGATTTATATTCTTCTAAGCCAACAAACTTTAAGGTCTACAACGAGTCCTACTTATAAATCATGGCCCTGTGTGGTCTTATATTCTTCTAAGCTGGCATAGGTCTACAAAGCCTTATGCCTTCATGCTGAGGTCCACCTGTTTGAAAGTTGGTTGCACCAAAGTATCTACTGAAATCAAAATCCAGGAACATCAGTTGATACTCAGCGAAATTTCAGAGGAGGCTACAGTCCATAACAAAACCTGCGCTCTATCTGAAATATATTTCTTATACTATTTCTTCTTAATGTATTCCTTGTTCTTCTGCAGATTCTATAACGGACATAAATTTGCTGGTAAACACACATTTAGGTGTGAAGTATTGCTGGGAATATTCTAATGTATTCCTGCGACGGGCTGAACAGTCTGAGTGCCAGTAACACTCTGGGCAAAATTAAAATGAGGCATGGTAGAAAATACACTGGATAAATTTAATTTAATTTCACATAAATAAAGATGAGTTGAGAAAAATAAAACTTTATTAAGCGCCGGTGTACACGACAAGGCTCGGCAGCGACGCATCAAAATCAATGTGTATTTGTTTACTTAAGAGCAGTTTATGGGAATAGGGGAATCAGTTTAGAGCAGTTTAGGCAGTTTAAGGGGAGATACATTTCTGACCAAAAACGACACTTGGTATCTCCTTAATGGGAAACTATGGGTAATGGGTCATCACTCCTTAAATTAAAACTTATGTTAGTACTGGTAGCCTTAATATAAACATTGGAAGGTTGTATTCCAGACTTTTCCGCATCTTTACTTACATTGTTGAAATGTCTTTTTCCTTATCCTTCTCTGCAATGTTGCCGTTTTACTTGAATAATGTTTCGCCACCACTGTGACCATCAATTTATTATTATATCGGGTAAGACGGATCATCCCTAAAATCCTCTGGCTCTTTCTGCATTTCCTTTTTTTCTTCTATTTTGATTGCCTGTAATTTTGTTCTCTATACTTAATTAATACAGCCATTAATTTTATGGCACATGTGTCTAATCTTTCATCCCACTGAGCAGTAAATTCTAGGCCCTAGAAAGGAAAGGCTAAGGATTAGCAATTTGTTAGCTCCCGATCCTTTCTTTTATTATAGTCCTTTAATGGAAACAAGATAGTGCCAATGGCTACTCTCTTGTTTTTAGTGGAAGGAAGATCTTTTAGTAGGATATTAGTTATTTCTTATGTGAGTCGTTGGGTAGGTGCATGGCTGCCATCGAATGGGAAAGGGAGGCAGGGCCCTTGTCTACTTTGAGGGTCCAGACAACCCCGATAGTGGTAGGATGACCTTCCAAAGGGGTGGAATAGGGAGAAATTTGGGCAGGTTGAGGGCAGGAATGAAAAAATCAGTTGCAGGAGCAAATGGGCGTAGGGACAACCTTGGGTATGGCCAACTAGTAGAGACCTTTCCAATATTGGCATTGCCTTTTGTTCCACTTCTATGAATCCCTTAGTTCCCAATATATGAATTCTAAAAACTTAGCCAAATCCACCTCAGATCCACCAGCCCATGCCCACACACTCCAAGCCCAGAACCTTTTAGGTTCAGAACAGTTTGGCCATCCACCTAAAGATCTGATTGTTTGAAAAGTGGATCTTTGCCCAATTTGGCCACCCACTTGTCTCCTGGCCAATCAATGTTCTGCAGGCCTACATTGTCAACATGCCAATGAAGTTCTCACCCGATGGGATTTTCTGTTCTGACCATTAGATATCCAAGTGATTTTCAGCCAGATATAGGGCCATCTGGAGATCCCATACCCATGCCAATAAGCTCAAGGCTCAGGAATCGTGGGGTCTTATACTAGTAAGTAAGCAACCTCCCAATTGGAATACATTTTTCTCAAACTTGGAGAAAAATGACTAAACTCATCTAAAGAGACTGACCCAATGAGAAGGAGGTGGGAATATCGGAAATACATGAGAACTGGCATATGGAACGTGATCTGAAGGCTGCTGAAGTGGGAATTTGAATTTGCTCAGTTAATGCAGGAGCTGGAGGAAGGAAAAAATGTAATTGTGTGCCACATAAAAAGCTTTGTAGGAAAGGAGACTTTTCCTTGGTTAATGTTCACCCAACTGGGAGAAAATATGGCTTTAAAAAGCAATTAAGCAAACTAATGTTCCCTCAAAAATGTGCGAAGATCTGATTGCTGCTTGCTGGTCGAGTTCAGAGCGGAAACCTCTTAATTTTTCCTTCTTTTGGCTCAAAACTGTTGCTTTCGTCTGGGATTGTGGGTAATATCTGCAATTTGGCTGATTCCTGGACCACCTACTGGGCATAGGGGTTTTGCACTTCTGGAGACATACGGGATGCACATTGGGGACACTTATTGCACGGGGCAATATTAAAAGTCTGCTGCATGGATGGAGTAGCCCATGGCTCTCTAATGCTCTTTAGAACATAAATAAATAGAGATATAAATAGACAGCTTGTTTGGGGGTAGCAACCCAGGCTCTTATGGGGTGCCACTTCGAAATTTCTTGTTTTTGGTAATGCAGAAATTCCTTCCTTCTGTTTCTTAAATTACTACATCTCATTAATCAACCGAAACACCTACCTTTTGCTCTTTGAGTTTCGTCTGAACGCCCTTTGGCTGATCGATCCCTATAGGTGAGCCGCAATGAGACTATTGATCCCATTAATAACAAGTTAGCATCCCAATGCCCCATTAAGCACAAGGGAATGGTGAGGTTTTATCTACTAAACAGGGTTCATCTTCAGAAAAGCAAATTAATCCCAATGCAATGGGGTCTCCTACAACTTTAAGTTTAATTGTTTCCATCCCCTTAACAGTTGAGTATACATGTAAATATACAATACAGTCCAATCAATAGGAGCACTATTTATAAACCATAGAAGTTGTAGAATTTCCTTCTTTAATACATTTCTTGCCCTACTGTCTCCATCTTATCCTTCTGTCTGCATATTGTCCTTGTGTCTTCATCTTGTCCTACTGTCTCCATCCTGTCTTACTATTTCCATCTTATCCTACTGTCTCCATCTTGTCCTACTGTCTCTATCTTAACAGAAAAAACTAGGAGCGCTATTTATAAACCACATAAGCTGTAGCATTTCCTTTACTTTTGCTCTACTGTCTCCATCTTTTCCTTCTGTCTGCATCTTGTCCTACTGTTTCCATCTTGTCCTTCTGTCTCCATCTTGCCCTACTTTCTCTATCTTGTCCTACTGTCTCCATCTTTTCCTTCTGTCTGCATCTTGTCCTACTGTCTGCATCTTATCCTACTGTTTCCAACTTGTCCTACTGTCTCCATCTTGTCCTACTGTCTCCATCTTGTCCTACTGTCTCCATCTTGTCCTACTGTCTCCATCTTTTCCTTCTGTCTCCATCTTGCCCTACTGTCTCCATCTTGTCCTACTGTTTCCATCTTGTCCTACTGTCTCCATCTTTTCCTTCTGTCTCCATCTTGTCCTACTGTTTCCATCTTGTCCTACTGTCTTCTTCTTGCCCTACTGTCTCCATCTTGTCCTACTGTCTTCATCTTGCCCTTCTGTCTCCATCTTGTCCTACTGTCTCCATCTTTTCCTACTGTCTCCATCTTTTCCTTCTGTCTCCATCTTGTCCTACTGTCTCCATCTTGTCCTACTGTCTCCATCTTTTCCTTCTGTCTCCATCTTGTCCTACTGTTTCCATCTTGTCCTACTGTCTTCTTCTTGCCCTACTGTCTCCATCTTGTCCGACTGTCTTCATCTTGTCCTACTGTTTCCATCTTGTCCTACTGTCTCCATCTTTTCCTTCTGTCTCCATCTTGTCCTACTGTCTCCATCTTTTCCTTCTGTCTCCATCTTGTCCTACTGTCTTCATCTTGTCCTACTGTTTCCATCTTGTCCTACTGTCTTCATCTTGCCCTTCTGTCTCCATCTTGTCCTACTGTCTCCATCTTTTCCTTCTGTCTCCATCTTGTCCTACTGTCTGAATCTTGTCCTACTGTCTTCATCTTGCCCTACTGTTTCCATCTTGTCCTACTGTCTTCATCTTGCACTACTGTTTCCATCTTGTCCTACTGTCTTCTTCTTGCCCTTCTGTCTCCATCTTGTCCTTCTGTCTGCATCTTGCCCTTCTGTCTCCATCTTGTCCTTCTGTCTGCATTTTGCCATACTTTCTCCATCTTAGCAGAAAAACTGTAAAAAAGGAACTATAAATTTACTACTACTTTACCTCCTCATAATACTACAAATATTGATTAATACTGGAATTATCTTGACATATCTATCCTGACTAATTTGGACATACAGTATATAGCCCATTCATTAAAGGACTTGATTCCCTTTGAGAGCAGTATTATTGCTTCAACTTCCTCCGATGTCCCCCCATTGGTGTCCAGTGTAAGACCTCTCACTCAAAGATAATAAAGGGATTGTGTAAAGCGACTTCTCTGAATAGATTTTCTCTTCCTTCTGTCAGACTGACTAACGGGCATGGACGTCCATCATTTGGCCTGATGGTTCCGCTGATAACGTCTCTCCTTTCAATCATGTCTGAGCGCAGGTCAAGGGTAATGATGTCATCAAGCAAATGGCTCCCGCTCTGTCCTCATAGATTTCCAGCTGTGAGATCTTTTTTTTAGATTCAGAAAACCTGACTGCAAAAAAAGGAAACTTGAATTAAACCAGCCTCATTCTCAAATATCATATTATCAGGTTCCCTTAATGAAGACAATACCAAGGGAAGCAGTCTGTAGTGTCCTACATAGGCTTTTAGGGATTGGTAACACTAGATAGGTACCTAATATATAGAGACAAGAGGAAAGTGTTGGAAGGGTTACTGACTGCTCTCTCTCATTTCCCTACAGAAATAGGGATTGGTAGCACTAGATAGGTACCTAATATATAGAGACAAGAGGAAAGTGTTGGAAGGGTTACTGTCTGCTCTCTCTCATTTCCCTACAGAAATAGGGATTGGTAGCACTAGATAGGTACCTAATATATAGAGACAAGAGGAAAGTGTTGGAAGGGTTACTGACTGCTCTCTCTCATTTCCCTACAGAAATAGGGATTGGTAGCACTAGATAGGTACCTAATATATAGAGACAAGAGGAAAGTGTTGGAAGGGTTACTGTCTGCTCTCTCTCATTTCCCTACAGAAATAGGGATTGGTAACACTAGATAGGTACCTAATATATAGAGACAAGAGGAAAGTGTTGGAAGGGTTACTGTCTGCTCTCTCTCATTTCCCTACAGAAATAGGGATTGGTAGCACTAGATAGGTACCTAATATATAGAGACAAGAGGAAAGTGTTGGAAGGGTTACTGTCTGCTCTCTCTCATTTCCCTACAGAAATAGGGATTGGTAGCATTAGATAGGTACCTAATATATAGAGACAAGAGGAAAGTGTTGGAAGGGTTACTGTCTGCTCTCTCTCATTTCCCTACAGAAATAGGGATTGGTAGCATTAGATAGGTACCTAATATATAGAGACAAGAGGAAAGTGTTGGAAGGGTTACTGTCTGCTCTCTCTCATTTCCCTACAGAAATAGGGATTGGTTACACTAGATATGTACCTAATATATAGAGACAAGAGGAGAGTGTTGGAAGGGTTACTGTCTGCTCTCTCTCATTTCCCTACAGAAATAGGGATTGGTTACACTAGATATGTACCTAATATATAGAAACAAGAGGAGAGTGTTGGAAGGGTTACTGTCTGCTCTCTCTCATTTCCCTACAGAAATAGGGATTGGTTACACTAGATATGTACCTAATATATAGAGACAAGAGGAAAGTGTTGGAAGGGTTACTGTCTGCTCTCTCTCATTTCCCTACAGAAATAGGGATTGGTAGCACTAGATAGGTACCTAATATATAGAGACAAGAGGAAAGTGTTGGAAGGGTTACTGTCTGCTCTCTCTCATTTCCCTACAGAAATAGGGATTGGTAACACTAGATGGGTACCTAATATATAGAGACAAGAGGAAAGTGTTGGAAGGGTTACTGTCTGCTCTCTCTCATTTCCCTACAGAAATAGAGATTGGTAACACTAGATGGGTACCTAATATATAGAGACAAGAGGAAAGTGTTGGAAGGGTTACTGTCTGCTCTCTCTCATTTCCCTACAGAAATAGAGATTGGTAACACTAGATGGGTACCTAATATATAGAGACAGTATGTAACAGAACACATTGAATTGAGTGTATTGGGGAGTGAGTAGCTGTAAGATTTATGGATATATAAGGCGAGCGTGAGGCTCCTGCTGACTTGAATGAAATCAGTTGCTCGGAGGCCCAGTACTTACCGGGGGATTAAAGCAAATGCTATTAGAAAAATTCCTACCCAAGGAACGTAAGACTCTTCGGAAATGTTGCCTTTGTCCGAAGCTCTTAGTAGCGCAGATATGCCCCCAAACAACGGGCTGCGTAAAGGGTTACAAATACATATTTTCCCATTTGTTCAGCCGAGGGGATTTGTTGTATTTTAAGAACTTTACTTCTTTCCGCCTGCGCCCCCCTTTCTGTTGTCACCCCACTACCCCAATAAGATCAGAGCAAGAACAATGAAAGAAGAAGGAAGGCTGAAACTGCAACAATGCCAAATAGGAAACAGAAGAATTCGGGGATGAAGGAAATTGCCATTAAACTCCATGTTATTATCTATAATCTGTCGGTATTTGCACCCCTCAGTTACTCAGCAGGGCAGCCCCATCCATGTAATTCATCATAAACACTAATAATAAAATTGTTCCGACTCAGTAGCCTCAGCGGCTGATTTACATGGGAACGACTCAGGAATCTTATCAGATACACATCGGTTTGTCGTTTCAGGGGATCGTTACTTATCTCCCGGATTTATCTGATAATCCGCTAACAACTGGGATTTTGACGTTTCCCTCCGTCCCTGGTTTTTGAAATTTGGGGAAAAAAATAGTCTAATCCCCCTCCGCAGGGAAATGGCACAAAAACATGAGGGTTTCCCCACGGAGAAAGAAGCGGCAATACTTGGGGTGGGGGACATTCAGGTCTCCATTCTTCATTTTGCACCCGTTTTTTGCACTTTGCACCCTGCACTCAATGAGGATCACAATCCCTGTGTTTTAGGGCAGTGCCCAGACTGAAAATGCCCAATTTAGTGATCACTTTCGTGGGATTCCTAAAGAGATTCTCAATGGTGCGACTCACAAGCAAAGAGTTGCCTTTAACCAGCGCAGCGTGCGGCTTCCATTGTGCAGGAGTCGCGCCGCTCCGAGTACTGTAAACCGAAAAAATCACAGACATTTCTGCTCCACACAACAGAGACTCTGAATTTTAATCCTCATTAAGGATTTAATCCTCTTTTAGAGGGGAAATGTGATGCGTAAGTGGGACCCGTGCTGAGAGCCGTGTGATTGCCAGCGCTTGGATTTCACTGCGAGGAAAGAAACGCTCTGCAATTAAATTCCTGTCTCTGGGTACCCCTGAAACTATAGCGGGGTGACTGTTACCCCAATGTTTCTATATATCTGTAACCTTGTTATGAGCTAAGGGGGCCCAGTCTGAAGGCCAGTTAGGGGGAGATTTGGGGTGAGTGTTTATTTGTACCCTGGGTACCCCTGGAACTATCGCAGGTTGACACCCCAATGTTTCTATATATCTGTAACCTTGTTATGAGCTAAGGGGGCCCAGCCTGAAGGTCAGTTAGGGGGAGATTTGGGGTGAGTGATTATTTGTACCCTGGGTACCCCTGGAACTATAGCAGGGTGACACCCCAATGTTTCTATATATCTGTAACCTTGTTATGAGCTAAGGGGGCCCAGTCTGAAGGCTTTTTAACTCCATTTGCAGATTTGTTCTTATAGTTCCAGTTTAGAGGGAAGCAGAATCATCTACATTTACCCACAGACATTCATTGGCAACACAATGATCTCTGCTTCTTGTATCTCTCTAAGTTCACGATTCCTTCAGTGTTTCTCCCATAAAGGCTCCATTTCACATTCATTCTCAGTGTATTAATTACTCCTCAAATTGTATTACTTCCTATAAATTATTTTCCTGCTCAGCTGATTTATCATTACTGGGAAAAAAATAATGATGGAAGAAACCAGCAGAAACCAATCAGACACTTAATATGCCCAGTGATTATACAGTGGATCTATTCAAGCAAATGTACCAAAACTTAAAATTCTAATATCCTTATCATTTACAGTAGGGGGTACATTATCCCTTATAATACATGAGTGATACTCAGAGTTCCCTGTATAACTCAGCCTGCAGCCTTGTGCCTTTATATGGTCACAGAACAACCCCTCAGTGACTTCTAATATCCTTATCATTTACAGTAGGGGGTACATTATCCCTTATAATACATGAGTGATACTCAGAGTTCCCTGTATAACTCAGCCTGCAGCCTTGTGCCTTTATATGGTCACAGAACAACCCCTCAGTGACTTCTAATATCCTTATCATTTACAGTAGGGGGTACATTATCCCTTATAATACATGAGTGATACTCAGTTCCTGTATAACTCAGCCTGCAGCCTTGTGTCTTTATATGGGTCACAGAACAACCCCTCAGTGACTTCTAATATCCTTATCATTTACAGTAGGGGGTACATTATCCCTTATAATACATGAGTGATACTCAGAGTTCCCTGTATAACTCAGCCTGCAGCCTTGTGCCTTTATATGGTCACAGAACAACCCCTCAGTGACTTCTAATATCCTTATCATTTACAGTAGGGGGTACATTATCCCTTATAATACATGAGTGATACTCAGAGTTCCCTGTATAACTCAGCCTGCAGCCTTGTGCCTTTATATGGTCACAGAACAACCCCTCAGTGACTTCTAATATCCTTATCATTTACAGTAGGGGGTACATTATCCCTTATAATACATGAGTGATACTCAGAGTTCCCTGTATAACTCAGCCTGTAGCCTTGTGCCTTTATATGGTCACAGAACAACCACTCAGTGACTTCTAATATCCTTATCATTATCATATATATATATATATAATTTTCATGTTGCCCCCTCCCTATTTTGCAGAAATCCATTTATTCCTGGGTCGGCGCTGATCTATCTCGCGCTTGTGGTACAGAGAGTAGTTCAGTGGGTTGATCAGAAGGAGAAACTCAATCATTAAATCTCTTTATTGTTCCCTGTATTTATCTCAGTCTGTTCTCGCTGACATTTCCTTCCCTCCTGGCACGTTGCCACCCGAGTCTCCTCTCGACTTGTTTAAGATTCTTATTAGAATTTGCTCAGACGGCTCAATAGAAGACAATTCGGTGGCGACCCCCACCACGCCCTCGCTTCAGGAGCTGACAGTCTGAGCATTAATTATTGGCCGACCTTTCAGTGATGTGCAGTCGCCCCATTGTGGATGTTCCTGAGCTTCTTAAAGGCGCAGTGCACCATTATGGCACTTCCTGGTCACCGACCTTTGAAACTGTTCCAATGAGATACTTTGTTACTTCATTGTTTGACAGCAGCTTTGGGTTGTATCGAGCCTGTTCCCTGGGTCTCTCAGATGATACATTAGTTCTTGGGTTTTGCTACAGACAAATATATCACATTGTAACAGCTCCGAAAGTCATTGACTTGACTATTGAGTTCATACGAGGAGGAAGTGTTTCCTTATTCAGTTTTCCAAACTAAATTTTTTTAAAAAATGGTAAAAAACTAAAAACTAAAAAGTACTTTTAAAAATCATTATTTTTGCTTTAATATAAGAAAAATTATACGTTTTGTAAAAGTTAACTACCCCTTTAAGGTCAAAAAATTTTTTAAAAAAATTAAACTGAATGATTTGTGAAAACTTTGTGTAGGGTTAACATGGAACCGTTCCTAAGGCTTGGAGGGCAGGGTGAAAAAAGGGGGAATATTAGGTCCTTAGGGACCCCATACTGTTGGTCAGAAATGAAACATGGGCTGCAGTGGAAACATTTGAGGTGGTGGTTGACCTTTAAGTTCAATTTGAGTATGTTATAGAATGGCCAATTCTAAGAAACTTTTCAATTTTTTTTCCCTTTTAAAGTTTTTGAATTATTTGCCTTTCGGATTCTTTCCAGCTTTCAAATAGGGGGTCACTGACCCCATTTAAAAAAAATGCTCTGTAAGGCTACATCTTCATCTTTCTATTCAGGCCTCCCCTATTCATATTCCAGGCTCTTATTCAAATCAGTGTGTGGTTGCTAGGGGAATTTGGACCCTGGCAACTGGATGGCTGAAATTACAAACCGGAGAGCTGCTGAATAAAAAGCTAAATAAGTCAAAAACCACAAATAATAAAAAATGAAAACCAATTACAAATTGTATCAGGATTTCACTCTCTACATCATAATCAATGTTTATTTAAAGGTAAATAACCCTTAAATGTGGTAAGCTGAGGGCATTTTTGGCTTTCACTATATTTGTGAATGAGGGGGGCCAAGAGGAACTCACCAAGAGCAGGAACAAAACTGTAAAACCTCCACTGGATCAGAATCAGAGTTTTTCAGCCAATGAGGAGCTGTATCGTCCAGCAGACAAGAGATGGGACCTACTCTTTTTGCGTTGACTCCAAGACATCTGCAGTGCAATGTTCTACCCTATCAACACAAAAGAAAGTCTTTGTCACCCAGAGTCACTTTAGTTCAACAGAGAAGGAATAGTGAGAGTATGGGAAACCCTGTGTCTCCTCGCAGGGACACCATTGGGAAGTCCTGATGGTGCACAAGGAGATTTGAGCTTCCATAGCCCCAAGGACCAAGACCAGGCCTCCAGGGGAGCTTCATGATTTCTTAAGGGCGTTTTAGGTCCTCCGATGTGAACAGTCACTGCAAGTAATTCATTTTCAGAGGTTCCCTTGCAAAATTGCAGCAACGCTTTGCCTAAATGTTTCAGAGAAGTAAAGGTCCTCTATAACCAAGGTCCATGGACCATATGTTCTTTTCCATCCTGAAACCAGATCTGTTGTCCATTTCTTTGAATAGAAGAACAGATTTGGACGTTTAATCTCTGGGCGTCCACTGAAAGGCAGATTCGAAAATTCAAATATTTTCAAAAATGTTTCAATTGGGGAAGCAACTCTTGAATTCTTCAGACAGTGGAAGGTTTCTACTCAGAAACACGTCATGCCCATTGGTTGGAATGGATTTCAGCAGGTCAATGCTCCCAACTTTCTCCATGAAGATGCAAGAAAAACTATACATTTCTAATCAAAACCTGTGTCCCCTCCCAGGGACTCCATTGGGAAGTTCTGATGGTGCAGATGGAGATTCGAAATTCAAATATTTTCAAAAATGTTTCAATTGGGGAAGCAACTCTTGAATTCTTCAGACAGTGGAAGGTTTGCCCATTGGTTGGAATGGATTTCAGCAGGTCAATGCTCCCAACTTTCTCCATGAAGAAACAAGAAAAACAATACATTTCTAATCAAAACCTGTGTCTCCTCCCAGGGACTCCATTGGGAAGTTCTGATGGTGCAGATGGAGATTTGAGCTTCCATAGCCCAAGAGACCAAGGCCAGGCCTGCAGGGGAGCTTCATGATGTCTTAAGGGGGTTCTAGGTCCTCCTATGTGAAAAGTTACTGCAAATAATTAATTTTCAGAGGTTCCCTTGCAAAATGTGCCTAAATGTTTCAGAGAACTAAAGGTCATCTATGAATGTCCCAATCGGGCTAACAACTCTTGAACTCATCAGATGGTGGGAGGTTTCCATTCAGAAGCTCGTCGTGCCCATTGGTTGGAATGGATTGTGGCAGATCAATGCTCCCAACTTTTTCCATTAAGACACAAGAAAGACTAACAAATATCTGATCGAAACTCCGTCTTTGAACTTCAACTTGTCCTTTGATAAATAATCTCCTTAATGAGAAACAGTAGAAGATGCTGCCGTGGCCAATAGCAAATCTTCGGTGGAGTTCGATGGGAAAGTCTTGTCCAACTACAGTCCGGACTGGTTTTATCCCTGAAATCGAAACTTCTTTTATGATTTTTCTATGGGCATCTCCATCTGTTCAATAATTACCCTAATTATTCTCATATTTCACCCGTATAAATGTCAGTCAAGTTGGCTTCACATGGAATTAATACTGAAACTGGAATGTTTAGCAAACAAGGAAATGATAGAAATGTTGCCTGAAATTCCAGCCAATTTTATCTTCATGGTGTCCATGGATTAAAAAGTCAGGGGTGGAGAAAAGTATTGGAATTTTAAAGCTGAAGGGAAGAACAAAGTTTAAAGTGAATAGTGAATACAGAAGACCAAGGGCAAGTGAGTAATCTCACTGGCATGTCTGGAGTTAATGCATCGCTCATTGGGAATTTTCTACAATGACCTTATTGGTATGTCTTGGGTTAATGTTATGTTTAGTGATGGGTGAATTTATTCGCCAGGCGAGAATTCGCGGTGATTAAATTCGCAAAACTGCAGCGATAATTCGCCGGTGTAAAAAAAATGGATGCCAGCGGACGTTTTTTTGGATGCCGGCGCATTTTCAGCGGTCCACAAACGGACGCCGGCATTAAAAACGAGATGCCGGCGCCGTTTAGCAAATTTCACAGAAAGTTCGGGAATTTTTCGGCAAAGTGAAACGCTCCAAATTCGCCCATCACTAATTATGTTTACGAATTCATTGTCTGCAGCTGTCCTACTGGCACGTCTGGAGTTAATGCAACGATTTGAATCCATTTTGACAGTGATCCTACTGGCATGTTTGGGATTAATGCAATGCTCTCAATCTGTTTTCTGCAGCAACCCCACTGGAATGTCTGGTGATAATGCAGTGCTCTGAATCCATTGTCTGCCTTGATCTCTAGCATGTATGGACTAAATACATTGCTTTGAATTTCTTTTGCAGCAATCTAGTGAATGTAATGCTCCAAATAATTTTCTGCAGTGATCTTACTGACATGCCTGGGGATAATGTAATGCTCTGAATCTATTTTCTACAGTAATCCTACTGGCATGTTAATGCAAAGCTATAAAAAAAATTTTTTTGCAGTGATCTTACTGGCATGTCTGGTGATAATGCATTGCTCTGAATACAACTTTATAATGATCTTGCAAGCATGGTCAGGGTTAGTACAATACTCTGAATCTATTTTCTGCAGTGATCCTACTGGTATGTCTGGGTATATTGCAATGCTCTAAATCTATTTCTACAACTATCTTACTGGTATGTCTGGGGTTATTGTAATGCTCTGAATCTATTTTCTTCTGTGACACTACTGGTATGTCTGGGTATATTGCAATGCTCTGAATCTATTTCTGCAACTATCTTACTGGTATGTCTGGGGTTAATGTAATGCTCTGAATCTATTTTCTGCAGTGATCCTACTGGTATGTCTGGGTATATTGCAATGCTCTAAATCTATTTCTACAACTATCTTACTGGTATGTCTGGGGTTAATGTAATGCTCTGAATCATTAAAGTTAAAGATAATCACCATATATCCAGATAATAATACTTTTGGTTGCAATCAATACTGACACATTAAAGGAAAAAAAATACAATATTTATTTGGCGCATATTTAATTATGAGGAAACACAAATCCAGAAGTTGCAGAGAGAGAAGATCTAATTGTTCTTCCCAGTGAAAGAGATAAATGACGGCAAGATTCTACTCCCCGAGGACATAGAAAGTAATCAGCGGCCGTAGATTTATTTTACAAGTGTTTTTTGTGATCACTCAGAGCATCGACACGGTCAGACGAGACCAATTAACCAGAATAAATGTTCTGATCAGCCCCAAGTACCAGATGTTTCCAGAAGAAACAACATTTGCTCAATTGTATGAAAATCATTTCCTCTGTATTTGGGCAAAGTAAGAGGGAGATTTCCCCTTTGTTTTTGTTCAAGTTGAGGTTTTCTTCTATTCTTAAACCGAAAATTGTGCCTCAACTGAACATGTTACAGTGAGATTTGGGGTGAGTGATTATTTGTACCCTGGGTACCCCTGGAACTATAGCAGGGTGACACCCCAATGTTTCTATATATCTGTAACCTTGTTATAAGCTAAGGGGCCCAGTCTGAAGGTCAGTTAGGGGGAGATTTGGGGTGAGTGCTTATTTGTACCCTGGGTACCCCTGGAACTATAGAAGGGTGACACCCCAATGTTTCTATATATCTGTAACCTTGTTATGAGCTAAGGGGCCCAGTCTGAAGGCCAGTTAGGGGGAGATTTGGGGTGAGTGCTTATTTGTGCCCTGGGTACCCCTGGAACTATAGCAGGGTGACACCCCAATGTTTCTATATATCTGTAACCTTGTTATAAGCTAAGGGGCCCAGTCTGAAGGTCAGTTAGGGGGAGATTTGGGGTGAGTGCTTATTTGTACCCTGGGTACCCCTGGAACTATAGCAGGGTGACTGTTACCCCAATGTTTCTATATATCTGTAACCTTGTTATGAGCTAAGGGGGCCCAGTCTGAAGGTCAGTTAGGGGGAGATTTGGGGTGGGTGTTTATTTGTACCCTGGGTACCCCTGGAACTATAGCAGGGTGAGACCCCAATGTTTCTATATATCTGTAACCTTGTTATGAGCTAAGGGGGCCCAGTCTGAAGGTCAGTTAGGGGGAGATTTGGGGTGAGTGCTTATCTGTACCCTGGGTACCCCTGGAACTATAGCAGGGTGACACCCCAATGTTTCTATATATCTGTAACCTTGTTATGAGCTAAGGGGGCCCAGTCTGAAGGTCAGTTAGGGGGAGATTTGGGGTGAGTGTTTATTTGTACCCTGGGTACCCCTGGAACTATAGCAGGGTGACACCCCAATGTTTCTATATATCTGTAACCTTGTTATGAGCTAAGGGGGCCCAGTCTGAAGGTCAGTTAGGGGGAGATTTGGGGTGAGTGCTTATTTGTACCCTGGGTACCCCTGGAACTATAGCAGGGTGACTGTTACCCCAATGTTTCTATATATCTGTAACCTTGTTATGAGCTAAGGGGGCCCAGTCTGAAGGTCAATTAGGGGGAGATTTGGGGTGAGTGTTTATTTGTGTCCTGGGTACCCCTGGAACTATAGCAGGGTGACTGTTACCCCAATGTTTCTATATATCTGTAACCTTGTTATGAGCTAAGGGGGCCCAGTCTGAAGGTCAGTTAGGGGGAGATTTGGGGTGAGTGTTTATTTGTACCCTGAGTACCCCTGGATCTATAGAAGGGTGACACCCCAATGTTTCTATATATATATATGAGGAGCAGTATGTTATACATTGTATCACTGTGACATTCATTTTCTCGTCAATGGTCCATTTTCCTACAAATAACGATTGATCCTGAGTCTTTATATCAGTGATTGGACGTTTGTTCTATATCAGTTTCTCGGGGACCCTGAGCAGTTAAAGGGTGATTTGCATTTTACAGCCCAAATGTTAATGACAAATCAGAGATTACAGCTCGGCTGATGAATATCATCTCAAGTTCTTCTTGTCGACAACCCAAAACTTTCCGGCCGCATTAAAATTGATGTTGCGTGTACAGAAGGCATAACTTTAATTGAATTTTTTTTTCTGCTTATATATTCATAATATACAGAGGCGCCCAAATCAAATCAGTTGTAAAATAACTATAAGATTACTGTATAATCTCCGGCATTTTACAGGCTGAATTGCTTTCCATTCACTCAATAACAAGTTGTTTTTTTTCTGCTTCTGGATATTTTAAGTGTGGGAAAAAAAGATATATATTATGTTTATGGATACAAGTATGGAATGAGAAGAGAGTTAATTTCCTTTAAAGAGTCCTAACGTCTGCTTTTATATTGGTATATTCGCTTTAAAGGGACATGTCATTAAACCAAAGCAAAGATTTGTGTCTGAAAATAATGTGCAATGAAGTTTAGTAAAGTTATGATGTAGATACAGTAAGTTACAACAGATCCTATCTGATCCCCATTGTAAGCAGCAGTCCTGTCCTGCTTTATGGCAGCTGAGATTCTAGCTATCTGTATAACAGAACATTCTGTCCCAGTGGCTGCACAGATCCTATCTGATCCCCATTGTAAGCAACAGTCCTGTCCTGCTTTATGGCAGCTGAGATTCTAGCTATCTGTATAACAGAGCATTCTGTCCCAGTGGCTGCACAGATCCTATCTGATCCCCATTGTAAGCAGCAGTCCTGTCCTGCTTTATGGCAGCTGAGATTCTAGCTATCTGTATAACAGAACATTCTGTCCCAGTGGCTGCACAGATCCTATTGGGCAATACATTCGGATGCCTTTTTCTTCATTCTTCGTGGCTGTGCCGCGGTTACACATGTAACAACTTCAATGCCAATGGACACGGTATCAAAAACGAGATGCCGGTGCCGTTTCGTGAATTTTTCGTTGTTTTGCGAATTTCACTGGAAATTCAAAATTTTTTCAGCGAAACGCCCCAAATTCGCCCATCACTAGACTTGATAGGAATTGATTAATTACCGTTTCCTGCAAATCTATTTAATATTATATAATGCACAGAGGTGAAGGTAGAAAGGGGCAGACAGAGGTGCAAACTTTCCAGTATAAGGGCATCTCTGCAATTTCAATGGTTTTTCACTGAGTTAGACACAGAAGAAAAATGCAATGTCTTTAAAATGCTGCTTAATATATATATATATATACGTCAAGAAAGAAAAAAAAGCAAAAAAATCCTAAATTCAATATTTTTCTGATTTCAAAACCTCTTTGCTTATTTTTTCAGCGTTCATTAATATCTGACATGGTGCCGAGAGACTAGCGAACTACTAATGTGGCTCTGCTACTGAAAAAGGGATCCCGTTCTCGGCCTGAAAACTATAGGCAGGTTAGTCTGACCTCGGATTATAAGGCATAAGCCTGACTACACTGAAAATCAAAATATATTGAGTTTGTGCCAGCATGCTTTTATGTGTAACATACTTTGCCAAACTTATTTAATTGCCCTTTATGAGGGGGTGAGTAGAAACCTTGACTACAGATGGCAGTGGATGTGATACCCTTAGACTTTGCCAAAGAATGTGATACAGTACCACACAGAAGGTTACTGGTTAAAGAATATTGACCTGGAACCTGTTATTTGGACTTGGTAAGAGAGTATGGGGGGCAGTTTTGGGATCCAGTATTTAATTGCCCTTTATGAGGGGGTGAGTTGAAACCTTGGGGCATGTTTACTAACATTGGAGATAAATATCAGGAGAGATTTCTGGAGATGTTGCCCATAGCAACCAATCAGATCTTTACTTTTGTTTTCTAACTTATGTGTGGCTTTTTAAATCTAATTGCTTATTGGTTGCCAGAAATCTCTCCAGGTATGTATCTCCAATGTTAGTAAACATGCCACCTTGACTACAGATGGCAGTGGATGTGATACACTTAGACTTTGCCAAAGAATTTGATACAGTACCACACAGAAGGTTACTGGTTAAATGAAGGAATATTGGACTGGAACCTGTTATTTGGACTTGGACAGAGAGTATGGGGGGGCAGTTTTGGGATCCAGTCCTTAAGAAGAAACTTATTTAATTGCCCTTTATGAGGGGGTGAGTAGAAACCTTGACTACAGATGGCAGTGGATGTGATACACTTTAGACTTTGCCAAAGCATTTGATACAGTACCACACAGAAGGTTAAAGGTTAAATGAAGGAATATTGGACTGGAACCTGTTATTTGGACTTGGACAGAGAGAATGGGGTGCAGTTTTGGGATCCAGTCCTTAAGAAGAAACTTATTTAATTGCCCTTTATGAGGGGGTGAGTAGAAACCTTGACTACAGATGGCAGTGGATGTGATACACTTTAGACTTTGCCAAAGCATTTGATACAGTACCACACAGAAGGTTAAAGGTTAAATGAAGGAATATTGGACTGGAACCTGTTATTTGGACTTGGACAGGGAGTATGGGGGGGGGGCAGTTTTGGGATCCAGTCCTTAAGAAGGATATAAATGAACTGGAGAGAGTGCAGAGTGGCTGAAGGAGAACATGACCAGATGAGGGTGGATTTGGGATGGGAGAAGAAGAGCCGCATGGAGTGAACATGTAAATAGGAAGCTACTGTTTAAGGGCTCACCTGATAAACCATGAGCTGTGAATGTATTAACTGGTGTTCAGGAGACAAGCCTTGATATTGGAAATAGGAGACCTGACCTGCTGTATGGACCACCCAGGCCTGACCCCACCAGGAGAATCTACGGTGTCCCAGCAGTCCAATCCAACTGGATTGAACCCTATATAGTCACTACACAGAGCTTTAATTTCAATACCCAGAGCCCCACTGTTCCCTTGGTCAGGACCCATGAGATACTGTCGCAATAAAGGCAATTGCTGGAGTCTTTCCCAAATTTACTGAGAAAAAAAAGTGAGAATTGGTTGGACTGAAGTGCAGAATAGCTGACTCCCCCCCCCCTCCTTCCAATTCATGCGTTCCAATTAGAATTCCATACTGACCTACATTTATACTCGGCAGGAGCTGCAGTTTCTCTTTCTACCGTCGGCTTTGATCCGGCATCTCTCCCCGAGAATTCCCAGGTGCGGCCGTTCTACCTCCCCCTCTCACTGGAGCTTTTATTGCCAATGTCTTTAATGTACCTGCCAACCATCCCAACAGTGGGCATCACAAATTGCTTTGGGCCTTACAGACTTGACACCTTTATACCTATTGGTTTATGAAACCGGTGGACATGCAGTTGTTGTTGAACTATACCTCCCCCCTATCATGCAATGAGCTGTATTACAGCAACAGCTGAAGGAGCAGCAGGTAGAAGTACATGGATGTAAATGGCTTTAAGCAAAGGGAAATATATGTGCTGTCTCACAGCGCCCCCTGCTGACAATTATGAAACCTGCACCCAACAACCAATGTCTCAATAATGTCCCATGCACAGGGCCAGGTCCCTACAGAATGAGTTTGATGAGATGCAAAAAACCTGACCTCAACTCAACTGAACCCCTGTGGGATGAATTGGAACCCCGACTGTGAGCCTGATCCCCAACATCAGTGCCCAACCTCACTAATGTTCTTGTGTCTGAATAGAAGCAACTCCCAGCAACAACTCCCAGCAACAATGTTCCAACATCTAGTGGGAACCTTCCCAGAATAACCGGGGCAGTTATAGCAGCAAAGGGAGGGGCAACTTCTATTATCCCCCCTGATTTGGGAATGAGATGTTGGGGTGCAGAGACACAGACCAGATATGGAGGTGCCCCGGTCCAATGTTGCAGGATAGGAAACACTGATGGTCATTTTAGGACCATGTCTCCCCTATGGAGGAAAGATGTGAGCTTGATGTTTCAGCTGTAAATATAAGAGAAGTGAGTTATATGACAGTTGCTATAGGAAGTCACATGAGGACACTGTGAGAGTCGAGAGCCTCTGGTTCCGTGGGTTGTGACGTGTCGGCTCTTTTCATAACAATTTCCACTTCTTGACAAGTATTGATTCCTTAATGGAATTTCCTGCGGTCTCACTCCCAGTTGCAACTGTCACATCATTGCCAGGCTATTGACTGTTCTATCTAACTGCCGCCTTTGAAATCAGTGACACTTTATTTTGCAGGGATTATTGTTGTGTCCTGTTGTGATACCAAAGCTAATTACAGATCTGTCTCTGATCCCCGTATTCTGCTCTTGGGCCCCCCGCCGACTGCACTTGGGATTCTTGATACATTATTTATGGCGTGGGGGTCGAATTATTTACTCTGCTTTTCTCATATGAATATTCATTTTCTGTCAGGTCAATGTGATTGTATCCAGCTGCTCCCCAGTTTTGTATTTACTCACTGTGTAAACTGTTTCCAATCAACTGCAATCAAATGCACTGCTCTCGGGTCAGACACACAGGACTGTAGGACACTGCAGGGGGTAGAGAAAAAATGGAGAGACAGGATAGAAGTAGTAGTTGTGAGTGGAAGAGACAGGATAGTAGTAGGTGTGAGTGGGAGAGACAGGATAGTAGTAGGTGTGAGTGGGAGAGACAGGATAGTAGTAGTTGTGAGTGGAAGAGACAGGATAGTAGTAGGTGTGAGTGGGAGAGACAGGATAGTAGTAGTTGTGAGTGGAAGAGACAGGATAGTAGTAGGTGTGAGTGGGAGAGACAGGATAGTAGTAGGTGTGAGTGGGAGAGACAGGATAGTAGTAGTTGTGAGTGGAAGAGACAGGATAGTAGTAGGTGTGAGTGGAAGAGACAGGATAGAAGTAGTAGGTGTGAGTGGGAGAGACAGGATAGTAGTAGTTGTGAGTGGGAGAGACAGGATAGAAGTAGGTGTGAGTGGGAGAGACAGGATAGTAGTAGGTGTGAGTGGGAGAGACAGGATAGAAGAAGTAGGTGTGAGTGGGAGAGACAGAATAGTAGTAGTAGTTGTGAGTGGGAGAGACAGGATAGTAGTAGTAGGTGTGAGTGGGAGAGACAGGATAGTAGTAGTAGGTGTGAGTGGGAGAGACAGGATAGTAGTAGTTGTGAGTGGAAGAGACAGGATAGTAGTAGGTGTGAGTGGAAGAGACAGGATAGAAGTAGTAGGTGTGAGTGGGAGAGACAGGATAGAAGTAGGTGTGAGTGGGAGAGACAGGATAGAAGAAGTAGGTGTGAGTGGGAGAGACAGAATAGTAGTAGTAGTTGTGAGTGGGAGAGACAGGATAGTAGTAGTAGGTGTGAGTGGGAGAGACAGGATAGTAGTAGTAGGTGTGAGTGGGAGAGACAGGATAGTAGTAGTAGGTGTGAGTGGGAGAGACAGGATAGAAGAAGTAGGTGTGAGTGGGAGAGACAGAATAGTAGTAGTAGTTGTGAGTGGAAGAGACAGGATAGTAGTAGGTGTGAGTGGGAGAGACAGGATAGTAGTAGTTGTGAGTGGAAGAGACAGGATAGTAGTAGTTGTGAGTGGAAGAGACAGGATAGAAGTAGTAGTTGTGTGTGGAAGAGACAGGATAGTAGTAGGTGTCAGTGGGAGAGACAGGATAGTAGTAGTAGTTGTGAGTGGAAGAGACAGGATAGTAGTAGTAGGTGTGAGTGGGAGAGACAGGATAGAAGAAGTAGGTGTGAGTGGGAGAGACAGAATAGTAGTAGTAGTTGTGAGTGGAAGAGACAGGATAGTAGTAGGTGTCAGTGGGAGAGACAGGATAGTAGTAGGTGTGAGTGGGAGAGACAGGATAGAAGTAGGTGTGAGTGGGAGAGACAGGATAGAAGAAGTAGGTGTGAGTGGGAGAGACAGAATAGTAGTAGTAGTTGTGAGTGGGAGAGACAGGATAGTAGTAGTAGGTGTGAGTGGGAGAGACAGGATAGTAGTAGTAGGTGTGAGTGGGAGAGACAGGATAGTAGTAGTAGGTGTGAGTGGGAGAGACAGGATAGAAGAAGTAGGTGTGAGTGGGAGAGACAGAATAGTAGTAGTAGTTGTGAGTGGAAGAGACAGGATAGTAGTAGGTGTGAGTGGGAGAGACAGGATAGTAGTAGTTGTGAGTGGAAGAGACAGGATAGTAGTAGTTGTGAGTGGAAGAGACAGGATAGAAGTAGTAGTTGTGTGTGGAAGAGACAGGATAGTAGTAGGTGTCAGTGGGAGAGACAGGATAGTAGTAGTAGTTGTGAGTGGAAGAGACAGGATAGTAGTAGTAGGTGTGAGTGGGAGAGACAGGATAGAAGAAGTAGGTGTGAGTGGGAGAGACAGAATAGTAGTAGTAGTTGTGAGTGGAAGAGACAGGATAGTAGTAGGTGTCAGTGGGAGAGACAGGATAGTAGTAGGTGTGAGTGGGAGAGACAGTAGTAGGTGTGAGTGGGTTGTTCCTGTGCTCCCTCTCTCCGTGTGCCAGGCTTTTGATCCGAACAAACAAAACAATGGGCCACATGGGTAACGGGCCGAGTCTAAACAAACTGCCAGTCACAGAACCAAACTGCCAAGTCCAATCAGAATCATAAAGAGAACATAACACTTACTAATGGTACTGATGTTACTGTACTGCAGGTCAGCAGAAATACTCTGTACTACAACTCCCAGCATGCTCCTGCCTATTCTAAAGGGTTACAGAATGGGAACTGTAGTTCAACAACTGCAGGCCCAGACTCTTTATGTAACACTGCATCATTACTTGCCAAATAGAAATTAGATTGTCAGCTTCTCTGTGTAATCTTGGGGGGGCTCTTTGGTTGTTTATCAGGGGGTGTCAGTGGCTGCTGGGAATTGGGTACAACAATGTTCTACAGGCAGGGCCGCCATTAGAAATCACGGGGCCCCGTACAACAAAATTTTTGGGGCCCCCTGGGCCCCGCCCACACTGACGACCAAGCTCCGCCCCATATCCCGCCCACATCGCAGTTAAAAGACCACACAGACATCAGCGCTAAAAAAGTAACCCCCCCCACACAAGTTGTAAAAAGCTATTGATGGTCAGGGCCCCCTTATAAAAAAAATTGGGGCCCCAAAAAAAAAAAATTAAAAATTTTTTTTTTTTAAAAACATTGGTGGCAGGGGCCCCCTGTTAAAAAAAACTTGGGGCCCCAACAAAAAAAAATGTAAAAAAAACTAAAAAATAAACAAACATTGGTGGCAGGGGCCCCCTTCTAAGTTAAAAACAAATTGGGGCCCCAAAAAAAAATTTGAAAAAAAATTAATTTTTTTTTGAAAAAAAAAAAAACATTGGCGGCAGGGGCCCCCTTATAAGTTAAAAACAAATTGGGGCCCCAAAAAAAAATTTGGAGAAAAAAAAATTTTTTTGAAAAAAAAAAAAAATGGTGGCAGGGGCCCCCTTACAAGTTAAAAACAAATTGGGGCGCCAAAAAAAATTTAAAAAAAAAATAATTTTTTTTTGAAAAAAAAAAAAAAACTGGTGGCAGGGGCCCCCTTACAAGTTAAAAAAATTTGGGGCCACCAAAAAGAAAATTAATTTTTTTTTTAAAAAAAAAACCCCAAAAAAAACAATGGTGGCAAGGGGCCCCTTACGAGTTAAAAAAAAAATTGGGGCCCCCAAAAACAAAAGTTTTAAAAAAAAGATTGGTGGCAGGGGCCTATAGAATATTAAAATAATACATTGGTGGCCAGGGGATTAAAAAAAAAAAAAACCACAAACTGGTGTTCAGTAGAATTGAACTCATGGCTTCAGTACTTCAACTTCGCCTCCTTTCGTGACTTCGGGTCTTTTCACCGCTTCAGGACTTCGGCTTCGGCTGTTTTCGTGACTTCGGGTCTTTGCGCTGCTTCAGGACTTCGGCTTCGGCTGTTTTCGTGACTTCGGGTCTTTTCGGCGCTTCGTGACTTCGGGACTTCGGCTTTTTCCGTGACTTCGGGTCTTTTCGTCGCATCGGCTTCGGCTTTTCGGCACTTCCGGCTCGGGCGCTCGTAAGGGGGGCCCGGATCTTCAAAAAAATGCAGCGCTGCCGGGCCCCCCTTCATGCCCGGGCCCGGTACGCTTGTCCCCCTGTCCCCCCCTGATGGCGGCCCTGTCTACAGGAACCTCCTACAGAATTGGGTCCCACAAGGTTTGTTTAACATGATTTCTGGTACAAACCGACTGCTCAGCCCGGGGTCGTGCACAGGAGTTGCCCGGTGATACTTTAACCATGAACTAATAGAACTCCCAGCATTCCCAGCAG
Source organism: Xenopus laevis (assembly GCF_017654675.1). NCBI lineage: Eukaryota > Metazoa > Chordata > Amphibia > Anura > Pipidae > Xenopus > Xenopus laevis. The sequence goes on from NC_054377.1 coordinate 3,406,622, forward strand.
CACGTGGGATGCGACTGTCTGGGTTTAAACCAGGTAAATGGAAAAGCAACTGTCAGAAATGTTAGAACTAGAACTGTACTGCCCTCTGCTGTTCTCCTGTGTAACTGCAGGTACTTCATGGGATTCTAGGACTGACCTCTGTCATTTCCATCTCTTGCCCCCGGCATTCCCAAGAACAGGATCAGTCCACTGCCCCCGACCCCTCTCTCTCCACTTAGTCCCACCATCAGAAAGTTTGGGGCCCCGCACATGTTATTTATATGTGCTGTGCTGCAATGTTCATGTAGGAGACACTATAATTCCATAAATAGATCCAAATATGCAGACAAGGTAGATACTGAAAAAGTAGCTTGTTTCTATAAACTATAGTAGTACTTATCTGTTATCTACTGTGTATCCTGTGCTTGAATGGCTGCCCCCATGGCTACACAGCAGCTTGTTTATATAAACTATAGTAGTACTTATCTGTTATCTACTGTGTATCCTGTGCTTGAATGGCTGCCCCCATGACTACACAGCAGCTTGTTTATATAAACTATAGTAGTACTTATCTGTTATCTACTGTGTATCCTGTGCTTGAATGGCTGCCCCCATGGCTACACAGCAGCTTGTTTATATAAACTATAGTAGTACTTATCTGTTATCTACTGTGTATCCTGTGCTTGAATGGCTGCCCCCATGGCTACACAGCAGCTTGTTTATATAAACTATAGTAGTACTTATCTGTTATCTACTGTGTATCCTGTGCTTGAATGGCTGCCCCCATGGCTACACAGCAGCTTGTTTATATAAACTATAGTAGTACTTATCTGTTATCTACTGTGTATCCTGTGCTTGAATGGCTGCCCCCATGGCTACACAGCAGCTTGTTTATATAAACTATAGTAGTACTTATCTGTTATCTACTGTGTATCCTGTGCTTGAATGGCTGCCCCCATGGCTACACAGCAGCTTGTTTATATAAACTATAGTAGTACTTATCTGTTATCTACTGTGTATCCTGTGCTTGAATGGCTGCCCCCATGGCTACACAGCAGCTTGTTTATATAAACTATAGTAGTGTTTCTGAAGCAAACACAGCAGTTTTACCAGTACAGGGCAACACTACATTATATTTGTATTACTTTAAAACACTTTTCTTGATGTTACTTGTCCTTTAACTGCGGCCGGGTTGTTGCTTCATTGTTAAACAGGCGAGTGAGTGGCATCTCCACTGACAGTGACTCATTGTGTTTGTATGAAAAACACTGGCGTGTCCCTTATGTTCTGGAGCACGTGTAGCACAACGTCACCGACTCACAGAGCCGGGCTCAGATCTGTTCTGGAATCAGACTCACCGGTTCAGTTCAAGGTAGAACAGATTCTGCATTCCACCACTAGGTGGCGCCATCAGCAAAAAAGAAACATTAACCTCTTCTGATCAAAGTGTAAAATCTCATAGAAGTGTAAAGAAGTTGCCGGGCATTGTGGGAATTGTAGTCTTGGCTGGAGAAGATCTAACTTGCTGTTTTGTAGTCAGAACCAGCAGTGCAGATTTAACACAGGCTCTTTGGCTCCTTTTAGCTCTTCTAATCCGAACAAATAGGGACCAAATATATTGTTATTGTTACTTTTTATTCCTCATCTTTCTATTCAGGCCTCTCCTATTCATATTCCAGTCTCTTATTCATATCAGTGCATGGTTGCTAGGGGAATTAGGACCCTAGCAACCAGACGGCTGAAATTGCAAACTGGAGAGCTGCTGAATAAAAAGCTAAATAAGTCAAAAACCACAAATAATAAAAAATGAAAACCAAATCCAAATTGTCTCAGAATATCCCTCTCTACATCATACTAACAGTTAATTTTTGGGCAGAGACACACGTGGAGATTCCGGGAGATTAGTTGCCTGGCAACAAATCGCTTCTTCTTCGGGTGACTAATCTCCCCGAATTGCCTTTCCACCGGCCGAGAAAACTTCGAGCAACTTCGGAAAACAAAGTTCTCCAAGTGTCATCTAGACTCTAGCCGGCAGGAAGGCAGTTCGGGGAGATTAGTCGCCCGAAGAAGAGGCGATTTGTTGCTGGGCGACTTATCTCCCGGAATCTCTATGTGTGTCTCTGCCCTCACGAGGAAACTTCGGAAAACAAATTACTCCGAGTGCCATCTCGCTGGCGATTTAGTTTCTAGCCGGCGGGAAGGCATTGCAGGGAGATTAGTCGCCCGAAGAAGAGGCGATTTGTCGCTGGGTGACTAGTCTCCCCGAATTTCCACGTGTCTCTGCCATAAACTTCGAAAAACTAATAGCTCCGAGTACCATCCTTCCGGCGATTCTACCCGGCGGGAAGGCAGTTCGGGGAGATTATTCGCCCGAAGAAGAGGCGATTTGTCGCTGGGCAACTAGTCTCCCCGAATTTCCATGTGTGTCTCTGCCCTAAAGGTGAACAACCCCTTTCTGTACTAAAGGCAAAGGGTACAGAACTAGGGAATGTGGGGCCCCTGTTGTGGCCTCAGTAGATCTCTCATCCCAAGTGCAATAAACCCTCTATATGAAATTCCCCCATTTATTCTACAGAGGGGACGACACTGGGAGAGAGAACACGACTAAATCATCCCCATCGCCTCCCACTGTGACTCTGCAGTGAATATGTTCCAATAGAATGTGCTGCAGAATGAATGGCTGGTGTCAGTAATGTAAGGAATGGTCACATACCAGTGCTATGATAAATCTAATTGTATATATAATATATAATATATTATAATAATATTCTGCCCGTGCTCCTCCTATTGTGCCAGCGCTCGTTACTCACTACAGTTGTTTGTACACAAATAGTGACACACGTTTATCACTTGTCTCAGTAAATACAACAGGAACGTCTGGTTTTAAATACACAAAACAGAGTTTATTGCCCAACAATAATAATAAATAGTAAGTGATACCCCCCCTTCCTATCCTGGGCCTTAAGTCTACTAGAAAATCATATAAACATTAAATAAAGCCAATAGGCTGGTTTTGCCTCCAATAAGGATTAATTATATCTTAGTTGGGATCAAGTACAAGGTATGGGACCTGTTATCCAGAATGGACCTGGAGTTTTCCGGATAATGGATCTTTCCGTAATTTAGATCTTCATACCTTAAGTCTACTAGAAAATCATTTAAACATAAAATAAACCCAATAGGCTGGTTTTTCCTCCAATAAGGATTAATTATATCTTAGTTGATATCAAGTACAAGCGACTGTTTTATTATTACACAGAAAAAGGAAATCATTTTTAAAAAAAATTGGATTATTTTGATAAAATGGCGTCTATGGGAGACGGTCTTCCTGTATTTGGGAGCTTTCTGGATAACGGGTTTCTGGATAACGGATCCCATACCTGTAGTAGGAGAATAAAGTCAGGCACAGACATAGGACTCCCCTAGATATAACCTTATAGCAAACCTTAATAAATCTCAGCCAATGATAATAATTAAGGGAATGGGGAACTCAGGCGGGACAGCAAATTCTTCTTCCATGTCATCTTCAGTTTCCTCTTATTTTAATGATGACTAAATGGTAATTTAACTAATGAGCATTAATTTCCATTCCATTATGTTTACCATTTAAAAATGCCATTAATGATAATGTCCTTGTGCCTTTATATGGTCACAGAACAACCCCTCAGTGACTTCTAATATCCTTATCATTTACAGTAGGGGGTACATTATCCCTTATAATACATGAGTGATACTCAGAGTTCCCTGTATAACTCAGCCTGCAGCCTTGTGCCTTTATATGGTCACAGAACAACCCCTCAGTGACTTCTAATATCCTTATCATTTACAGTAGGGGGTACATTATCCCTTATAATACATGAGTGATACTCAGAGTTCCCTGTATAACTCAGCCTGCAGCCTTGTGCCTTTATATGGTCACAGAACAACCCCTCAGTGACTTCTAATATCCTTATCATTTACAGTAGGGGGTACATTATCCCTTATAATACATGAGTGATACTCAGAGTTCCCTGTATAACTCAGCCTGCAGCCTTGTGTCTTTATATGGTCACAGAACAACCGCTCAGTGACTTCTAATATCCTTATCATTTACAGTAGGGGGTACATTATCCCTTATAATACATGAGTGATACTCAGAGTTCCCTGTATAACTCAGCCTGCAGCCTTGTGCCTTTATATGGTCACAGAACAACCCCTCAGTGACTTCTAATATCCTTATCATTTACAGTAGGGGGTACATTATCCCTTATAATACATGAGTGATACTCAGAGTTCCCTGTATAACTCAGCCTGCAGCCTTGTGCCTTTATATGGTCACAGAAAAACCCCTCAGTGACTTCTAATATCCTTATCATTTACAGTAGGGGGTACATTATCCCTTATAATACATGAGTGATACTCAGAGTTCCCTGTATAACTTAGCCTGCAGCCTTGTGTCTTTATATGGTCACAGAAAAACCCCTCAGTGACTTCTAATATCCTTATCATTTACAGTAGGGGGTACATTATCCCTTATAATACATGAGTGATACTCAGAGTTCCCTGTATAACTCAGCCTGCAGCCTTGTGCCTTTATATGGTCACAGAACAACCCCTCAGTGACTTCTAATATCCTTATCATTTACAGTAGGGGGTACATTATCCCTTATAATACATGAGTGATACTCAGAGTTCCCTGTATAACTCAGCCTGCAGCCTTGTGCCTTTATATGGTCTCAGAACAACCCATATCCTTACTAGAAGCCGCAGTTACACAGCGAGTATAACGCACTAGTTGTATTTACACAACAGGAGTCTATGGCTTGAGATGGTGTCAGATGGTTTCAGGGAGATGCACCAATCCAGCTGTGCGGGGGGCGGGGACATGGTTGTGTCTGTAAGTTCTATTGGTGGAGGGCGAGTGTGAGACACAAGTGGGAGGAGCCTGAAGGCACAGACAGGAGAGCAGGACACACACCAGTCTGATCTCACAAGGAACTACATGGGGAGAGCTGCTGGGGACAGATAAGCAGAACACAAAGAGGTAACAATCCCACGATGCACTGCAGGATTTGCCCCTATTCCCTGTCTGTGTGTTATTTATATTTATATTTATATTTACTTGCATTGCTTGTGTGCTGACAACAGAGGGTTAATGAGAACAAGAACAAAATCTGGCAATTTCTTTGTTATTTATTGTGATTTATATGAATCTCATGTATTCAGCTGCCAAGAGGTTCTGAGTCAGCTGCAGCTTCTCTTCTCTCTCTACTGACACACTGGGGCCACTAAATACAGCTGAGTAATTATTAACCAGATATCACTTTGTCTCTTTCTCAAGGGATTGATACAATGTTGCACCCGGTGTATCTTCCTCCTGCTTCTATAATCCCTGTCCCTCCATTACTCCTTGTGTAAGTGTCTCACTTGTTGTCTCACTGTATCATCATCTGACTTGTTCCCATAACCAACTGTGCTCTGTACATCTGCTTTACTACTGGTATTAGCCATGAAATTCTGTGTGTATCTCTGTACTCAACACTGTAATCAGCACTATGTAACAGTGCCCAAGAAAAAAACTATTTATGGTATATTATCCCACTGTTACTATAGGCACCATCTCTCCCTACTATACCTGCTATCCCACAGTCACACTCCCTTCCCAGAGACTATTATCCACTGTTACTATAGGCACATCTCTCCCTACTATACCTGCTATCCCACAGTCACACTCCCTTCCCAGAGACTATTATCCACTGTTACTATAGACACCATCTCTCCCTACTATACCTGTTATCCCATAGTCACACTCCCTTCCCAGAGACTATTATCCACTGTTACTATAGACACCATCTCTCCCTACTATACCTGCTATCCCACAGTCACACTCCCTTCCTAGAGACTATTATCCCACTGTTACTATAGGCACCATCTCTCCCTACTATACCTGCTATCCCATAGTCACACTCCCTTCCCAGAGACTATTATCCACTGTTACTATAGACACCATCTCTCCCTACTATACCTGCTATCCCACAGTCACACTCCCTTCCCAGAGACTATTATCCACTGTTACTATAGACACATCTCTCCCTACTATACCTGCTATCCCACAGTCACACTCCCTTCCCAGAGACTATTATCCACTGTTACTATAGGCACATCTCTCCCTACTATACCTGTTATCCCACAGTCACACTCCCTTCCCAGAGACTATTATCCACTGTTACTATAGACACCATCTCTCCCTACTATACCTGCTATCCCACAGTCACACTCCCTTCCCAGAGACTATTATCCACTGTTACTATAGGCACATCTCTCCCTACTATACCTGCTATCCCACAGTCACACTCCCTTCCCAGAGACTATTATCCACTGTTACTATAGACACCATCTCTCCCTACTATACCTGCTATCCCACAGTCACACTCCCTTCCCAGAGACTATTATCCACTGTTACTATAGACACATCTCTCCCTACTATACCTGCTATCCCACAGTCACACTCCCTTCCCAGAGACTATTATCCACTGTTACTATAGGCACCATCTCTCCCTACTATACCTGCTATCCCACAGTCACACTCCCTTCCCAGAGACTATTATCCACTGTTACTATAGACACCATCTCTCCCTACTATACCTGCTATCCCACAGTCACACTCCCTTCCCACAGACTATTATCCCACTGTTACTATAGACACATCTCTCCCTACTATACCTGCTATCCCACAGTCACACTCCCTTCCCAGAGACTATTATCCACTGTTACTATAGACACATCTCTCCCTACTATACCTGCTATCCCACAGTCACACTCCCTTCCCAGAGACTATTATCCACTGTTACTATAGACACATCTCTCCCTACTATACCTGCTATCCCACAGTCACACTCCCTTCCCAGAGACTATTATCCACTGTTACTATAGACACCATCTCTCCCTACTATACCTGTTATCCCACAGTCACACTCCCTTCCCAGAGACTATTAGTCTTGCCCTAAAGCCTCCTGGGTATTTCCCTGATCTGCTCCTATGAATGAGCCCTGGGGCTATTGTTACTGTCATTCACCTGAATAGCGCTGACATGTTCTGTGACGTTGACAAATGAATAGAAATCTCTTCTTGTGGGCCATTGCCCTAAGTGTATTGGAGACGTGCCCAGAATCTGCACAAATCCCACAGACTAAGGATAAGTTTGGAGCAGACAGATATCTGATTGACTGCTTGTTAAGAGGAAGGAAGGGAGGGAGGGAGGAATAAGGAAGGAAGAGAGGAAGGAAAAAGAAGGATGGAAGGAATGAAGAATGGATGGAAGCGAGTGAGGGAGGGAGAGAGGAAGGAAGGGAGAGAGGGAGGGAGGGAGGGAGGGAGGAAGTGAGGGACAGAGGAATGAAGGGAGGATGGAAGAGAAGAAGGGAGGATGGATGAGAGGGAGGGAGGGAGTAAGGAAGTGAGTGAGGGAGGGAGGAATGAAGGGAGGGTGGATGGAACAGAGGGAGGAAGGAAGAATGGAAGGGAGGGAGGGAGGACGTGAGGTAGGGACATAGGAATGAAGGGAGGGAGGAAGGATGGAAGAGAGGATGGGAGGGAGGATGGATGGGAGGGAGTAAGGAAGTGAGGGAGGGAAGGAGGAAGGAAGGATTAAGGAAGTGAGGGAGGATGGATGGAAGGGAGGGAGGGAGGGAGGAAGGAAAGAATAAGGAAGGATGGAAGAAAGGGAGGAAGGAAGGATGGGAGGGAGGGAGGGAGGAAAGAAGTGAGGGAGGGAGCGAGGATGGAAGAGAGGGAGGGAGGAAGGAAGGAAAAAGGAAGGAGAGAAAGGAAAGAGAGAAAAGAATTTTGGTTGCCAGGTCCATGATCCTAGAAACTATTTCAAAGAATCATTTGGAATAATTAAAGAAAAACACACACACAAGAAATAAAGGACAGTTGCAAGGTTGCTAAGTTTATGTAATATAAGTAACAATAGCTGAAAAAGTGAACTTCCTATTAACCAGTGCCATTTACTGTTAATGGAATGTAACATTCACAAATATCCAGCTGCTCTGAGGATGCTGGGAGTTGTAGGAGGGTGGAAGGTCAGGCTGTGTTTCTATGGCAGGGATCCCCAACCTTTTGAACCCGTGAGCAACATTCAGAAGTAAAAAGAGTTGGGGAGCAACACAAGCATGAAAAATGTTCTTGGGGTGCCAAATAAGGGCTTTGATTGGCTATTTGGTAGCCCCTATGTGGATTGTAAACCTACACTGAGACTCTGTTTGGCAGTACATCTGGTTTTTATACAACCAAAACTTGTCTCCAAGCCTGGAATTCAAAAATAATCACCTGCTTTGAGGCCACTGGGAGCAACATCCAAGGGGTTGGGGAGCAACATGTTACTCACGAGCTACTGGTTGGGGATCACTGTTCTATGGTATAACTGCATTCCTTTCTTTATTATCTCCAGAGATCTATTAGCCTTCAGCCCCCGGGGACAAAGTCTCATGTATCATATTATCTCTATCAGCAGCACAGGTTGGACAAGGTTAAGCTTCCCCTTTAGTTCTGTTTTAAAGGGAACTCGTTCTTTAATTAAAAAAAAAGCCTTACTGTACAGGGAAAGCATTGCCGTACCTGGGTGTTTCCCAATAATGTTAGTAAATAGGTGCAGCCAGGAGGTGGGGGGAGGGTGATCCTAAAAGCCTAAAGATTCTAGCAGAGGATTTAGTAATTAGTCACGGTATGAGGGGGGGGGTGACAACCATGTGCAAAAACCCATGAAGGTCCACTGGCAGAGAAAGGGTTAATGGGTCACTCCTGCATTTCTAACCCCCCACCCATTGAGGTGTTACTTCCCCTGGGGTTATATGCGTGAGTTATTGGGGTAAAATAGGGTGCTGCTGCCTGAGCTTGCCCCCATTATTCCATTGCACTCGTCTGATTGTGACCAGGGTGCTGTGAGTGCAAGTTGTGCAGACAAGTCCTTCCTGTGTGGTTTCCTCCCACAGCCAAAAAACAGGGGGGGGGGTGCTGATTCCTCACACTGGTGTTTGTCAGCTGATTGCCCAAATTATTTGCCTTCCTGTTCATGGCTCCGCCCACCTGTCACCGCTTCCCACAGTAGTGAAATGCGTCGCCCACCGCACGGTGATACATTGGCATCATAACGACTCATTTACAAGTGGCAGTTAGAGGTCATTTTAGTTTCACAGATTCCAGTTTTGGTCTCAGGGGCCTGGGAGTTGTCTGGTGAATGCCGAGCGTCTGCCCAACGGTCTCTTGGGTTTCTATAAACATTCCCACGTGAAATGGAATATGCCCTAAATACCACTGTACCCCAATGTCACAATAATCTAATTGCTGTTGCACAATGGAGCCGCCAGCTAATAAGCACCCCGTAATTACCCTCCAACTGTCGCCTCCCCACTGCTAATATATCTAATGGCTTGTTTGGAAATCCAAATTCCATTCACACACTGTGTTTATTTGTACCCTGGGTACCCCTGGAACTATAGCAGGGTGACACCCCAATGTTTCTATATATCTGTAACCTTGTTATGAGCTAAGGGGGCCCAGTCTGAAGGTCAGTTAGGGGGAGATTTGGGGTGAGTGTTTATTTGTACCCTGGGTACCCCTGGAACTATAGCAGGGTGACTGTTACCCCAATGTTTCTATATATCTGTAACCTTGTTATGAGCTAAGGGGGCCCAGTCGGAAGGTAAGTTAGGGGGAGATTTGGGGTGAGTGATTATTTGTACCCTGGGTACCCCTGGAACTATAGCAGGGTGACACCCCAATGTTTCTATATATCTGTAACCTTGTTATGAGCTAAGGGGGCCCAGTCTGAAGGTTGGTTAGGGGGAGATTTGGGGTGAGTGCTTATTTGTGCCCTGGGTACCCCTGGAACTATAGCAGGGTGACTGTTACCCCAATGTTTCTTTATATCTGTAACCTTGTTATGAGCTAAGGGGGCCCAGTCTGAAGGTTGGTTAGGGGGAGATTTGGGGTGAGTGCTTATTTGTGCCCTGGGTACCCCTGGAACTATAGCAGGGTGACTGTTACCCCAATGTTTCTATATATCTGTAACCTTGTTATGAGCTAAGGGGCCCAGTCTGAAGGTCAGTTAGGGGGAGATTTGGGGTGAGTGCTTATTTGTACCCTGGGTACCCCTGGAACTATAGCAGGGTGACACCCCAATGTTTCTATATATCTGTAACCTTGTTATGAGCTAAGGGGGCCCAGTCTGAAGGCCAGTTAGGGGGAGATTTGGGGTGAGTGATTATTTGTACCCTGGGTACCCCTGGAACTATAGCAGGGTGACACCCCAATGTTTCTATATATCTGTAACCTTGTTATGAGCTAAGGGGGCCCAGTCTGAAGGTCAGTTAGGGGGAGATTTGGGGTGAGTGTTTGAAGAGAAAAGGTCAGACAAGCCTTGGGTTAAGGGAATAAGGAAGTGAATACAAATAATAGGGGAAGGCCAAGGGTGAAAACAGCTGATGTGGCACCAAAAACAATTTCAATGACAAAACAATGGAATGTCTGAGCCCTGGGGGTGCTGGGGACCCCTGCTGAAAAGAAATGTAAGGTTCAAGAGAAGGTTCCAATACACATAAGGGTCCCATTTGGTTCCACAGAAGGAGCATTTGCATCTTATCAATGGACCCCCTGCTGTGATTGGATCAAAGACGTTTCTTGACAGTAAATTGATTGTAATAGTGAGAATGGGGGGATTTACCCTCCCTGGGGGAGCCCATGTACCTTTTACATTTAATACTTGAGGCCCTGATACAATTTATGGTTCAACAGTGGAGAACCTGTTATAGATCGTCAGGCCTAAACCTTATTTCTTGTTTCTTGCAGCAGAAAATGGGTGAGCGGAGAAGAGCGAATGCGTCCAGGGGGGACAAGAAAATGGCCAATGGAGAAAAGCAACATGTGGGTCAGTGGGGCCGAGCCTGGTAAGTTATAAGTTATGGTAAGTGGTAATTAGGGGCTTCTGATAGACTCAGGGTGTCTGTTGTTTACCCCACTGCCTTACCCATTGCAGGGAAGTGGATTACTTCTCATTGGCCTCAGTCATATTCCTGTTGGCCTTTGCTCCGCTGATTGTCTACTACTTTGTCATGTCATGTGATCAGTATCAGTGCGCCCTCACCTCCCCAGTCCTGGACCTATACTCTGGCAAAGCGCAGCTGTCCGACATCTGGGACAAGACCCCCGCAATCACCTGGACTGCCGTCAAGATCTACCTAGCGTGGGTCTCCTTCCAGGTAAGGCAGAATTAGATGGAATGTGCATTGGAATGTATATTGGGTGTAGTTCCCCTTTAAGCTTATTCTCAATGGTTAATCATTATGTTAATGTGACAGGTGTTTCTGTATATGCTCGTTCCTGATATCTTACATAAATTTGTGCCTGGCTACGAGGGTGGAGTGCAAGACGGAGCAAGGACCCCTGCTGGTGAGTAAAGATAACTGCGACCAATGGAGTGTATCAGCGAAGCTTACAATCTAATTTCCCATGCTCTCTAAGACAGAAGATTCCTTGGACAGGGTCCTTGCCCATCAAAGTGGTAATCCGGCCAAGGACCCCAAGAAAGTGCTATTTGTGGTCCACAAGAAAGGACGGGCTTGGGCGGATCATGAGTGGGGGGTTTGCTATAATCCGTGCCCAGGCCTTTATTTTCACTAGGGCCCCACTACTTGTTGGCAGGTCCCAGGTGACCAATGGGATCATAATTGGGGGTAGGTCCCTGCTAACTTATTAGTATGGGACCCTATGACTCCAAATGGCAGCCCCAGTCATAGACAATGCAAATTGTTGCCATCTAAAATCTTGTGTAAAGTCTATCACACAATCTTTGTACACCCAAAGGGTGTACCCAAAGGGTACCCCAATTTTGCACTATTGGGTTACGCCTCCCCTGTTATTTCCTCCAAATGATAACTCTACCCTTTTCAGGCTTGATAAACAAATACCAAGTCAATGGGCTGCAGGCCTGGACCATCACCCACCTGCTCTGGTTCGCCAACGCCTACCATTTCCACTGGTTCTCCCCAACCATTATCATTGACAACTGGATCCCGCTGCTGTGGTGCGCCAATCTCCTGGGCTATTCTGTCGCCACCTTCGCTTTGGTGAAAGCCTACTTCTTCCCCACCAACGCCAGCGACTGGTACGTTACCCTGGAGGAGCGAGCGGGAGAGATAAGGGTCGGGACTAACCAATGAATCTTATTGTGATGCCTGTTTATGTCTCTGATTGTAGCAAATTCACAGGCAATTTCTTCTACAACTACATGATGGGCATTGAGTTCAACCCCCGCATTGGAAAGTGGTTCGACTTCAAACTGTTCTTCAATGGGCGACCCGGGATCGTCGCCTGGACCTTAATTAACTTGTCCTATGCTGCCAAGCAGCAAGAGCTCTACGGGCAGGTCACCAACTCCATGATTCTGGTCAACGTTCTTCAGGTAGGATGGACCTGCTGGCACTGCCAGAGATACAGTATGAGGGTGGGAGCTGACAAACCCGCTCCCTTAGACAATACAGTAAGATGATGATGATGATGAGTGTTAATGTTTTACTATACAGGCAATCTATGTAGTGGACTTTTTCTGGAACGAATCCTGGTACCTGAAGACTATTGACATCTGCCATGACCACTTTGGCTGGTATCTGGGATGGGGAGATTGTGTCTGGTTGCCCTACCTCTATACCCTACAGGTAAGAAGGAACAAGGTCAAGTCTTGTCATGGGGTGCAAGTAATGTTGGAGGGAACCTGAATGTGCCTGATGCTCTGATTGGCTGTCACCATTTTGCAGGTGTTACTTCCAATATACCCATTTCCCAGTCTCCTGGGCACAACACATAGTTTGACTTTGGTGCTGGGCACAAATTACCTTTAACATAACAACACTACTCCTGATGTTCTATAGATCTACTTAAGGGTGAACTAAACCCAAACATACGGTCTCTGCACAAGCCACCACCCAACCACACCAAAGAGAACCCCACTAGAACAGCCATGCACTCTGGAACCTGAATTCAAAACGAAGAACTGTGGGGTTAAGGGTTACCATGACATCTTGTCTCTGGCAACTGCCAGTTCAGATATAGGGTGCCTTTCTGATCAGGGACAGGGTGTTCTTAATTTAGTTGAGTAGAGGAGAGGAAGGCCTGTGCAGTTGCCTTATAGTAAACGTATAGTTCCCCTTTATCAAACTTCAAATAACAGAGGCCTAGTCTATGGTGAATACAATATAATATGGGGTTAGTAGTAGGGGGAAGTTTATCCTCACCTTGTGTTTGTGTTTGCCCCTAGGGTTTATATCTGGTTTATAACCCCATTGAGCTCTCTACCACTGCCGCCATTGGGGTCCTTCTACTCGGTTTGATTGGCTACTACATCTTCAGAATGACCAATCACCAGAAAGACCTCTTCCGACGCACTAACGGCAACTGCAAGATCTGGGGGAAGAAGCCAAAGTCCATTGAATGTTCCTACACGTCAACGGACGGCAAGCAACATTACAGCAAGCTGATGATTTCAGGGTTCTGGGGGGTGGCGAGGCATTTAAACTACACAGGAGATTTAATGGGGTCCCTGGCTTACTGCCTGGCCTGTGGCTTTGACCACCTCCTGCCTTATTTCTACTTCATCTACATGACCATCTTGTTGGTTCACCGCTGCATAAGAGACGAACACCGATGCTCGAGTAAATACGGGAAGGACTGGAAGCTTTACACCAGCGCCGTGCCCTATAGGTTACTCCCTGGAATCTTCTAAGAGGCCTGATTTTCAAGAAAGATCAAGACACAGATTTATTGTGTGGACTGTAACTAAGGACTGAAAAACAATAAAAAAAAACAGGGATTTTAGAACTTTTTTTGGCGTTAAAACTTGAAAACGGTTCATGAATTTTACTGCAACTCCTGTCTCACCTTCCTTTTCTACAGTGCCGGCCCCTCCAAATAAAGACAATTCTGTTATTTTTCTTGGATGTTGGAATTGTTGTTATTTCTGGTTTCTGGAGAGCTTTGCGAAATGAATAAAGGTTGCAGGGAGTTTGTGCTGCAAAACTTATTCTGGGGAAAAAGAGATAAAGAGCTTGAACCTACAGAGCTATGCCTCCTCAAAGGAAGCGGTTAGACTATCCACTTGGATAAATAAGATCCATTGTCACAGCTGTCAATAGTGTTGGCATCTAACCCTACTTCTCTCCATCTTGTCTTACTGTCTCCATCTTGTCCTACGGTCTCCATCTTGCCCTACTGTCTCCATCTTGCCCTACTATCTCCATCTTGTCCTACTGTCTCCATCTTGTTATACGGTCTCCATCATGCCCTACTGTCCCCATCTTGTCCTACTGTCTCCATCTTGCCCTACGGTCTCCATCTTGCCCTACGGTCTCCATCTTGCCCTACTGTCTCCATCTTGTCCTACGGTCTCCATCTTGTCCTACGGTCTCCATCTCGCCCTACTGTCTCCATCTCGTCCTACTGTCTCCATCTTGCCCTACTGTCTCCATCTTGTCCTACTGTCTCCATCTTGCCCTACTGTCTCCATCTTGCCCTACTGTCTCCATCTTGTCCTACTGTCTCCATCTCGCCCTACTGTCTCCATCTTGTCCTACTGTCTCCATCATGCCCTACTGTCTCCATCTTGTTCTACTGTCTCCATCTTGTCCTACTGTCTCCATCTTGCCCTACTGTCTCCATCTTGCCCTACTGTCTCCATCTTGTCCTACTGTCTCCATCTTGCCCTACTGTCTCCATCTTGTCCTACTGTCTCCATCTTGTCCTACGGTCTCCATCTCGCCCTACTGTCTCCATCTTGTCCTACTGTCTCCATCTTGCCCTACTGTCTCCATCTTTTCCTACTGTCTCCATCTTGCCCTACTGTCTCCATCTTGCCCTACTGTCTCCATCTTGTCCTACTGTCTCCATCTTGTCCTACTGTCTCCATCTTGCCCTACTGTCTCCATCTTGTCCTACGGTCTCCATCTCGCCCTACTGTCTCCATCTTGTCCTACTGTCTCCATCTTGCCCTACTGTCTCCATCTTGCCCTACTGTCTCCATCTTGCCCTACTGTCTCCATCTTGTTATACGGTCTCCATCATGCCCTACTGTCTCCATCTTGTCCTACTGTCTCCATCTTGCCCTACTGTCTCCATCTTGTTATACGGTCTCCATCATGCCCTACTGTCTCCATCTTGTTCTACTGTCTCCATCTTTTCGGTGGAGTCGGCAGCAAATTGGGACGCGCCGGTGTCCAATTTTGGCGCGCTGGAGTCCAATTCATCCCGCCTTGTTTTTGGGCTCGGTGGCCCGGTGCGGGAGTGTTTGCTGCCCGCTTTTGGGGACCCCTGTTTTAAGATACTGACATGAGAAGCGTTTCAAATATTTCTTCCTAGTAAATATCTGGGTAAATTTATTGTACAGTTTTGTTGGAAAACTATTGTCTTCCCATGAGTCATTGCCCCAAATCTCCCCCTAACTGACCTTCAGACTGGGCCCCCTTAGCTCATAACAAGGTTACAGATATATAGAAACATTGGGGTAACAGTCATCCTGCTATAGTTCCAGGGGTACCCAGGGTACAAATAAGCACTTACCCCAAATCTCCCCCTAACTGACCTTCAGACTGGGCCCCCTTAGCTCATAACAAGGTTACAGATATATAGAAACATTGGGGTGTCACCCTGCTATAGTTCCAGGGGTACCCAGGACACAAATAAACACTCACCCCAAATCTCCCCCTAATTGACCTTCAGACTGGGCCCCCTTAGCTCATAACAAGGTTACAGATATATAGAAACATTGGGGTAACAGTCACCCTGTTATAGTTCCAGGGGTACCCAGGGTACAAATAAGCACTCACCCCAAATCTCCCCCTAACTGACCTTCAGACGGGGCCCCATAAACACTACAGTCAAAGTAAAAGAATCTGCACTAATCCTCTAGTTGCCCCGCCCCTTCTGACAAGCGCTGCCCCTGGATTCGATAATGGTGACGCAGCCACGCCCCCTGTTTAGGGTTAACGCATCTAATATAGTAGGCGGGCCGATTGGAAACTTAGGCGTGGTCACGTTGTGTTCAGCGTTATCATTGGAGAGGTAGTAGGCGGTCTGTCATGCGAAGATCAAACGCTTGGTGGCAAGTAGAAAATGACGGTGGGAGGGGTCAGGATTCTTTTATTGCCACGCCTGGTTTCCGGATTTCTCACAAACAGGCGGATCCCGCAGGGAGAGAGGAAGTCGGAGACTCGGGTGTGAGGATGGGTCTGTGTGTCACGTGCTTGGGCGGAGCCGCCGGGGATGTGGGGGAGTCAGAGAATCTGTAACATTTACTCCTAATGTCTCCTCTGCCCCGAGCTTCTATCTGCCCCTCCCACAATATCTTGGGAGCAGCTGCACCAATCAGAGACATCCCCGGGTGAGTTGACAGCTTCTCCCAGAACTCAACTCTGATAAATACCACTCCCACCTGACTGTTGCTAGGCAACCACCAGCCATAGATCAGCTCTAGGATTGTCATGTGACCTGTATCACCTGTATGTGACATAAAGTTTAAAGGGGTACTTCACTATTTGCCCTTTTTAAAAATAAACTCAATACTAATTTCATCAATTTCCCTGTATAACTCAGCCTGCAGCCTTGTGCCTTTATATGGTCACAGAACAACCCCTCAGTGACTTCTAATATCCTTATCATTTACAGTAGGGGGTACATTATCCCTTATAATACATGAGTGATACTCAGAGTTCCCTGTATAACTCAGCCTGCAGCCTTGTGCCTTTATATGGTCACAGAACAACCCCTCAGTGACTTCTAATATCCTTATTATTTACAGTAGGGGGTACATTATCCCTTATAATACATGAGTGATACTCAGAGTTCCCTGTATAACTCAGCCTGCAGCCTTGTGTCTTTATATGGTCACAACCCCTCAGTGACTTCTAATATCCTTATCATTTACAGTAGGGGGTACATTATCCCTTATAATACATGAGTGATACTCAGAGTTCCCTGTATAACTCAGCCTGCAGCCTTGTGTCTTTATATGGTCACAGAACAACCCCTCAGTGACTTCTAATATCCTTATCATTTACAGTAGGGGGTACATTATCCCTTATAATACATGAGTGATACTCAGAGTTCCCTGTATAACTCAGCCTGCAGCCTTGTGTCTTTATATGGTCACAGAACAACCCCTCAGTGACTTCTAATATCCTTATCATTTACAGTAGGGGGTACATTATCCCTTATAATACGTGAGTGATACTTATTTTTATTATTTGTGGTTTTTGCCTTATTTAGCTTTTTATCCAGCAGCTCTCCAGTTTGCAATTTCAGCTGTCTGGTTGCTAAGATCCAAATTCCCCTAGCAACCGTGCATTGATTTGAATAAGAGACTGAAATATGAATAGGAGAGGCCTGAATACAAAGACGAGGAATAAAAAGTAGCAATAACAATACATTTGTAGCCTTACAGAGCATTTGTTTTGTAGATGGGGTCAGCGACCCCATTTCAGAGCTGTAAAGAGTAAAGAAGGCATTAAATAACAAAAAATGAAGACCAGTTGAAAAGTTGCTGAGAATTGGCCATTCTATAACATACTAAAAGTTAACTTAAAGGTCAACCACCTCTTTAAAGTTTAATTTCTGAATGCATTTCCCATATGTTGCAGTTTCTATAAGTTCCACTAGGCGGCAGCACTGAGGCTAATGGTTCCTTATGGGCCATGTGACCTGACCTATCATGTAGCTTTGTCTTCTTCCTTCTGCACTTTAAAGGGGAAGTTCATCCAAAATTTTGCCTACTGAAATAAAGTGCAATTCTAATTAATTCTAATTAGCCGGTGCCTGACCTCAGCTGCCATCGTTCCTGCCCAAGACTCATTTATTAACATGTTTGTCACCAGACTCCAGTGCTGATTTTTCAAACTTGCATGAATATCAGCAACAGATGGGTTAATGCTATTGTATCTACAGGTATTGGCCACAAGAGGGCAGTGCAGCTCTGCAGATCTCCCTGTATGTGATTTGTCATGAATGTTATGTGCCCCTTTATTATATGGAAATCTGGTCTCCATTTCTGCGCAGTGAAGATAATCTTCCATCACTGAATCCAAAACTGCAGGACTGGGCCCTCTGGGTGTGGGTAGAATGAGGGTCTTTATGGGTTCAACTTAATTCTCTGAAGCTGAGATGGTCTAAAGAATGTAGTCTGTACAGAGAGATCCCATAAAACTATAGCAGCATAGGTATTCCCTGTACTAAGCACAATTCAGCAGGAACAGCCCCTAAGTTTGCTCATAGTCTGTACAGAGAGATCCCATAAAACTATGGCAGCATAGGTATTCCCCTGTACTAAGCACAATTCAGCAGGAACAGCCCCTAAGTTTGCTCATAGTCTGTACAGAGAGATCCCATAAAACTATGGCAGCATAGGTATTCCCTGTACTAAGCATAATTCAGCAGGAACAGCCCCTAAGTTTGCTCATAGTCTGTACAGAGAGATCCCATAAAACTATTGCAGCATAGGTATCCCCTGTACTAAGCACAATTCAGCAGGAACCGTTTGTTTACCCTCGGTGGAGGCAGATTAAGCATCTAATGTGTTTCTATGACAAGTACAATATCAGTGTGAGTTCCATAATGTTCTGCAGATAATTAAAGACATAATTCTCAGTTATTAACATCAGAGATTTCCTGACAGAACTTAATTCTCGGAGACGCTGAAAGGAAAACAAAGAGACGAGACTGATTGTTAAACAGAAATCACTTTATAATTAGTACGAAATCACAATTAAAAATAAAAAAGCTGGAATACAGAGGCTCCTTATTAAAGCGTCGCTATGTACTGAGTAATCACAGGGTAACTAGTGGGGTAACTAGTGGGGTAACTAGTGGGGTACAGGGGAGATACAGAACTGACAGCAGCACCCGCACCGCTCCCAGTGAGCAGAACTATAGGAATAAACCAGAAAAAAAAAATCATTTTTTATTATTCGATATTTTCCCGTAAGCTCCAGTCTGCCGGCAGATACTCACCCGCTGCTCACATTGAAGAGAAAAGAAAATATTCTCTATATTCTGCTCAAAATTACTCTTTTTGCCCCTCCCCAAACTGTTTGTATTTATAAACATTCTTTTTTAGAAGAGAAAAAAATATCATTTATTGATTGTCATTGGCAGATAATCAACGTCTTATGTCCCAACTGCTATTGCACCTTCTACCCAGGGCAGAGCAGTAAAGGGGTTGTTCCCCTTTAAATTAACTGTTACTATGATGTAGAGAGGGATATTCTGAGACAATTTGCAATCGGTTTTCTTTTTTTATTATTTGTGGTTTTTGACTTATTTAGCTTTTTATTCAGCAGCTCTCCAGTTTGTAATTTCAGCAGTCTGGTTGCTAGGGTCAAAATTACCCTAGTAACCATGCATTGATTTGAATAAGACACTGGAATATGAATAGGAGAGGCCTGAAAAGAAAGATGAGGAATATAAAAGTAGCAATAACAATACATTTGTAGCCTTACAGAGCATTTGTTTTTTTTAGATGGGGTCAGTGACCCCCATTTGAAAGCAGGAAAGAGACGAATATTTCAAAAACTATAAAGAAAAATATAAATAATGAAGACCAATTGAAAAGTTGCTTAGAATTAGCCATTTTATAACATGCTAAAATTTAACTTAAAGGTGAACCACCCCCTTTAATGACCCAATTAATGGCTTTTCAGGGCTGCTTTGGGTGGTCCCTATAAAGTGGGGGACAGTTCTGTTTCTACCTCCAGAATAAACAGCACCCCAACATTTACGGAAGGTCAGAGAGATGTTTCAAGGCCGGATTTATTGCTCTAGTTATCATAAAACTACAGTTCCCAGCATTCTCTGCCTCAGTTCTCCCGACACTGGAACTACCAGGAGGTATTTCCCTGCCAGAGCCCAACCACATCTTTAAAACAATATCAAATCCTCAAGATGCCTTTGTAAGGCTCAAACTGGCCCTCCTGCTCTTTTAACTGTTTTTACCCAAAAAGCCAAAAGCTGGCAGAGGATTCTGGGTGTTGTAGTCAGACTGAGAGGCACAAACTAACCACAGTCTTCTTAAATGGCGATTTTCATAACTGTCAGCCATGTAGGCAAGTCGGTGAAAGGAGAAGGCACAATTCAGCCAAGAAAAACTGACAACAAATACAAATAGAAAAATAAAGGATAAACATGCTAAAAAAAAAAAACGAATGAGATGCTCTGCGAGTCCTTGGATGGGCAGCGCTATGGCCCCACGCAGAAATGCAACAGAAAATGCTAAATCGTACAAGTTATAAAATAAAGTTCAAGGGGAAGTATCACTGATGTGAACGTGATGGAGCAGTATTATTTCCCCTTTGTTTAACCCTTAGAGAGACTGCAGAGTACGAGGCAGAGGGGAATACAGAGCAGTCTGAGCCCATCAGATTGTATAAATAACTGAATACACAGGGAATACTCGCTGCTTGTACTTTACAGTCATTTTAAGGCAAAAACAGCTTTTTATTTCAGTTTAACCCCTTTGCTACCAGACTGGACTATGATACACAGCACAGGGGGCATTATGTACTAACGATGGTCACCCCCATTTCACTTGATCTCTTTCTTGCTCTTGTAATGGGCCGAGACCACCAAGTAGGTATCGGGGTTCATGTCTTTAATGGTGGGGGATTTGTTCTGCACCGGAGACGTCTTCCCGTCCACGCGGGATATTTGCAGCATTCGGCACGGGTCGTGTTTCAGCAAATAACCAGCGAAGGTCTCCCAGCCCCCGCCGACGCGCACCATCACGTGCTTATTGTGAAGCATCTGGAAGAGCAAAACAGAGAAACACAGGGTTACATGGGGGGTCATAAAGATTTCATTAGGGGCTACTACTGGAGCACCCCCAACTTGCTGATGGATCACAAGGAACAGTAACTAAGGAGATGTTTGCATAGCAACCAAAGGAAGCTGGTTTCTGTAACTGAAAAGCTGTGCTAGTGAAGTGATGGTGTAAATGAAGGTTGAGTAGTGGTGTACTAGTTTGGTATAGATTGAGTAGTGAAGTGATGGTGTGAGTGAAGGTAGAGATTGAGTAGAGGTGTGCTAGTGAAGTGATGGTGTGAGTGAAGGTAGAGATTGAGTAGAGGTGTGCTAGTGAAGTGGTATAAATGAAGGAAGATATTGAGTGTAGGTGTGCTAGTGAAGTGATGGTGTGAGTGAAGGAAGATATTGAGTGTAGGTGTGCTAGTGAAGTGATGGTGTAAATGAAGGTAGAGATTGAGTGGAGGTGCGTTAGTGAAGTGATGGTGTAAATGAAGGTTGAGTAGTGGTGTGCTAGTTTGGTATAGATTGAGTAGTGAAGTGATGGTGTGAGTGAAGGTAGAGATTGAGTAGAGGTTTGCTAGTGAAGTGATGGTGTAAATGAAGGAAGATATTGAGTGTAGGTGTTCTAGTGAAGTGATGGTGCAAATGAAGGTATAGATTGAGTAGAGGTTTGTTAGTGAAGTGATGGTGTGAGTGAAGGTAGAGATTGAGTAGAGGTGTGCTAGTGAAGTGGTATAAATGAAGGTAGATATTGAGTGCAGGTGTGCTAGTGAAGTGATGGTGCAAATGAAGGTAGAGATTGAGTAGAGGTGTGTTAGTGAAGTGATGGTGTGAGTGGAGGTGCAGATTGAGTGGAGCCTATGAGACTGATGTGAGTGCTGATGATGTCACATGGAGGCACAAGCAGAGATTTAGGTTCCTCCAGATATGGATCTCAGCAATGACTACTTGTATGACTGGAGCACAGGACATGACCCCTATAATAAAAGTTCCTAATAAAATCCTGATTTCTGCATATTTCTTCTACAGGCAACGAGATTGATTTGGACGGATGAATTAGTCATCTCAGATATTTGCTGGGAGGGGTGGGGGTTATTTGCAGAGACAGGATCCCATAAATGATGAATGAGTTAATAGTAAACAGCAAATTTGATTGTGCAGAGAATGTGGCACCGGGGCAGATGGAGCAGAATATTAATAAGTAGAAATGATATTAGAGGAAAGCCTGGGTCATGGTATTGTATGGAGCATTTCTAGAAGGTTGTGTTCTCCCCTAAGATTTCCACTCAATGAGTTTGCAGCGAGTGTCTTTATGAGCCTGATGATGGATTGCGGTGGGAATGTGCAAGAGATTTATAAAATCTTATTAGAAGAGAATTACCGCTGTATCGCAGAATCCCTGGGATGTTTCTCAGGATTTATTTTAGCCAGAAACGGACTCTACTGAATGTTAAACAGCCGGCTTCTAAAGTCGAGTTTCTTTGCATCTTAGAGTTTTTTGTAAATAGTTGATATCTGTTTTTTCCTGCTTGGTAACCCCCTCCTGAAACCTATGCCACCATGACTATACATACCCACCATGTCACCCTACATCTGCTATTTGACTACACCAGGGGCCTAGGACCTTAGGTTGAGGGTGAGGCCATCATGTCCACATCAGATGAAAGACCTATTGGCTCTTCTAGGTACCCCTGAAAGCCCAGATAGAAGGTAATTTAGAATGAGATTTGAATTTAAACAATTAGATTGTAGATATTCTTGGAACTACTGTTGAAAGCTGAATACAGTAATGGTTTCCTATATCTGCAATCTTATTATGATCAGTGGGAAGCCATGGAGAAAGGTTGGTCCTGCAAAAGGGACTTGAGGAATCTCAGTTAAAACCAGGAATGATGATAACATATCCACATTGGTCAAAACCATGACAAGAACTAATATAATGGGAAACAATTTCAAAACAAGACAAGTAATTCAACAAAAGCAAAAAACAAAACCAAGACAAGACCTTGTGCATCATCCAAAAAGACCAAGACCAGACCTTGTACTACATTCAACAAGACAAAGACAAAACCTTGTGCAGCATTCATCAAGACCTTGTGCTACATTCAACAAGATCAAGACAAGACATTGTGCAACATCCAAAAAGACCAAGACAAGAGCTTGTGCAACATTCATCAAGACAAAACCTTGTGCAACAGTCAACAAGACCAAGACAAGACATTGTGCTACATTCAACAAGACCAAGACAAGAACTTGTGCAATATCCAAGAAGACCAAGACAAAACCTTGTGCAACATTCAAAAAGACAAGCCCTTGTGCAACACCCAAGATGACCAAGACAAGAACTTGTGTTACATTCAACAAGACAAGACATTGTGTAAGACCAAATAAAACAAGTCCTTGACCTTGACAGTACTAGAACACATGGTTTAAGATCGAAGGGTTATGATTACAAAGTTTATGGGTTACAAAGGTTACAAGTATATACAGTATAGATTAAATTAGGCCAAGCTTCTTTCCATAGTCAAATCTCCACCAGGAAATAAGAATATCTAAATGAGTCTAGGGAGGTCATTGCTGGATCTCGGTTCCAGTAAACCATGGAATTGAATGGTTGTCATATTGTTTATGAAATGCTTCTTTTCCAAGTGTCATTTTGAATATGGAGATACAAGATGGTGTCCAGCAGGAAGGCAGAGAGCAAGTCAAATCTGTTAATGCAAAGTCTCCATCTTTCATGGAAGGCTGGAGAGCAGATGCAGTAATTGATGGATGAGCTGTCTCAGAAATCAATACATCTGAAAGCTTCTTTGTGCAGCTTTATCTGTTTTAATATCAGCCGTGATCTCGGCTTCTCAGACAATAAAACAACATCTTAAAAGGAAGTTATGAACCCAACTAGCAAAGGTCATCGCAGGAGTTAAGCCGTAAATGTGATGTGGATGAAAATAAACAATATTGTGCTTACTCAAGGACTTGGGTTTTAGAACAACTCAATTAAAATAAAACAAGATTTTCAAGACGTCGCTCGTGCCTGATGAAATGTGGTCCTACCACCGCACTAATACTGGTCTAGTATATGATGATCTATCAAACAACCTTGTTCCACAAAACAAGCTGAGAAGTCTTCTTTGACATGTTTTCCAAAGGAAATGTTTGCTCCACGGTTTGTAAATAAGGTTTTTATTATACACCCTAGACATCACTTTCTGCCCCAGTGGGACTTACAGCCTGAGGTTTTTCCAAGTGTCCCGTTGGCCCAGTCCAACCCTGCTTCTACTGAACAATAACCTAGTAAGTTAAGCAGAAAAAAGACACGTCCATCAATTTCAACCTTCTAAGTCTGTATATAACCTGCCTAAATGCCAGTTGATCCAAAGGAAAGCGAAAAACCCTGTTTGAAGACTCTCCAATTTCCCTCAGAGGCTGAAAAAATTCCTTTCTGACTCCAAGATATAGGTATAGGATCTATTATCCAGAATGTTTTGTTTTCTGGATAAGGGATCTGTAATTTAGATCTTCGAACTTTAAATCTACTAGAAATAAGCTGAACATGAAATAAACCCAATAGGCTGGTTTTGCCTCCAATAAGGATTCATTATATCTTAGTTGGGATCAAGTACAAGCGACTGTTTTATTATTACCGGTACACAGAAAAAGGTAATGATTTTTAAAAATTTGGATAAAATGGAGATGGTCTATAAGGAAACGGCCATTCTGTAATGCTGAGCTTTCTGGATAATGGGTTTCTGAATAACTAATCCCCATACTTTATTTGAAATCAATCTATTCAAGATTTATTCAACTATATTTTTTTACATGCATCATTTTAAATAAAAATAAATTCAAATAAGAATTTAAATCACGGCAATAAAAATGTAGAATGAATGGACATAGAATTTTTTTTACATTGGATTTAAAGTATTGAAAGAATGCAATTACATTTTTAAATAATACATTATTATTACATCTTAAATGACAACATTTAGAATAAATTAGCATGGATTATTTTCTAAATTGAATTTAAAGTATTTAAATTAACTTTCAATTCAACATGTAAATTATACGTAAATACTATTTACAAATATCATTACAATACAAAAATCCATTCATATATTATCTTAATTAAAAATGTAAGTCAAATGTATTTGTCCAAATGGAAAACGTATGGATTCTGTGCTTCCCTGGCCAATCGCATCCAATAATTAGGTTATGATACTGATACTCTTGTGATACTGATACATACACATAAAATATATATAAAAAAGATATATATGAAAGAACTCCCCTGTACAGCAGTAAAGATAAAGGGCAAATTTTGTTTCAGTTTCAGTAGGTCTGAAATATTTAAATTTATTTTTTCACTAATTAACGGGGAAGCAATAGATTTTACTTTTTAGTGTATGACATTGTTAAGGATCTCTAGGCACATACATAACAACAATGGGTTGCACAGCCTTCTCTTTCTATTCATAAATAATCCAACAGGTTTTGGTCTATCCACGGTTGCCATGGAAACAATAGGGCTCCCCGAGCGTGTGGAATAGGCCTTCAGACAAGCGAGACCCCGAGAAAGCAGAGAAAGAGAGATTAGATGCGTGCGAGACATTAATTAAGACTATTTACAGAAATAGATGAACTCCCAAATCAAGAGCCGGCCAGTGGCCACTATTTGGAAAGGGGCACCCAATTATATCTCCTTATTGAATTGCTCGGCACCATCTGTTTACAACTAACAGCAGATCAGGGGTTTCCTGGGAGCCGAAAAACAATTCAATTTAAAGGGGGCATTCAATGTACCATTAACTTTTATCTGGAGGTAGATAGTGACAGTCAAAGATGATTTTGCAGTTGATCTTGTATTTGTTCACTTCAGTTTTCCAGTTTGGGGTTCAATCTGCTTTCTGGTTGCTAAGCAAGCTAATCTTGGCAACCAAGCATTGGCTTGACTGTCAGAATCAAGAAAGGATTTAATGCTTAATTGAGATGCTAGTTTAAAAGGATACTATTCCAACTGAACAGAAGCTGTTGGTGCAAAAACTGGGGGATACTTTGTATAGGAGGGCAAGATGAAGACAGTAGGACAAGATGGAGATGGTAGGACAAAATGGAGATAGTAGGACAAGATGGAGACAGTAGGACAAGATGGAGACAGTAGGGCAAGATGGAGACAGTAGGGCAAGATGAAGACAGTAGGACAAGATGGAGATGGTAGGACAAAATGGAGATAGTAGGACAAGATGGAGACAGTAGGACAAGATGGAGATGGTAGGACAAAATGGAAACAGTAGGGCAAGATGAAGAGAGTAGGACAAGATGGAGATGGTAGGACAAAATGGAGATAGTAGGACAAGATGGAGACATTAGGACAAGATGGAGACAGTAGGACAAGATGGAGACAGTAGGTCAAGATGGAGACAGTAGGGCAAGATGGAGACAGTAGGGCAGGAGCACAATTAGCAGCCAGAAGGAAAAGACAGAGACATTAGGTCAAGACAGAGACAGGAGGACAAGATGGAGCCAGTAGGGCAAGATGGAGACAGTAGGACAAGATGGAGACAATAGGGCAAGATGGAGATGGTAGGACAAGATGGAGACGTTGGGCAAGATGGAGATGGTAGGACAAGATGGAGACGGTAGGGCAAGATGGAGATGGTAGGACAAGATGGAGACAGTAGGACAAGATGGAGACAGTAGGACAAGATGGAGACAGTAGGGCAAAATGGAGACAGTAGGGCAAGATGGAGACAGTAGGACAAGATGGAGCCAGTAGGGCAAGATGGAGACAGTAGGATATGATGGAGACGGTAGGGCAAGATGGAGATGGTAGGACAAGATGGAGACGTTGGGCAAGATGGAGATGGTAGGACAAGATGGAGACGGTAGGGCAAGATGGAGATGGTAGGACAAGATGGAGACAGTAGGGCAAGATGGAGACAGTAGGACAAGATGGAGACAGTAGGACATGGTGGAGACAGTAGGACAAGAGCACAATTTGCAGCCAGAAGGAAAAGACAGAGACATTAGGTCAAGATGGAGACAGTAGGGTAAGATCATGACAGTAACACAAGATGGAGAGTGTAGGGCTATATGGTGAGGCAGTAGAGCAAAATGAAGCCAGTAGGACTTGCTGGAATCAGTAGGGCAAGGTGGAAACAACAGGTCAAGACAGAGAGTGTTGGGCCAAATGGTGTATCTAGGAGATGGAAGGGCAATATGGAGACATTGGGGCAAGAAGGAGACCGCATGACAGATAAAGACAAAAGGATCAATAATGGGACCCCCCCCCCCCCCCGAGAAGAGATTTCCTACAACACATTTAGACACAATGAAAAATGTATAAAATCAATGAGGAGCAGAGCAGGTTACCCACTCGCCCAAAGCCCTGTGAGTTCTGACATAAATTTGTGTTAAAGGGGAACTCCACACTAAATATATATTTGTATAATGACAGAAAATGGCTGGTTCTGACTCTTGACATTGTGTAGCAGAAGCAGGTCTGGGAAGAAGCCAGGCATTGTGGTTAATGTATTGTTGGCTTGAGCTATAGGTGGTGCGTGATCTCTGTAACTGGGAATTGAAAGAGATTCCTTGTTAATATCTCAGGGCCAATTCATATAGATATATCACCCCAGGACACACTACAGGATAAATGCAAGAGCCAGGGTTTAGTTCTCCTTTAATACATCTCCCCTCTCCTCCTAGATACCAATGTACCTAGTTCTGCCCATTTCGGTATTACTGGAGTCATTATTTCTCACGTTGAATTCATTCTCAGGACAGGCCAAGGTTCATCCTTTAACGTTTCCTTTGACATTTCCTTTAATTACTTAGTCGTGTCTGAGAGAAGCAGGTGACTCTGTTGTGTCACTTTATGGGTCACTGTGAGACTTCACCTTGAATATTATGTTCTCTCTGCAGAATTATATTCACAGCGTTTAAACAGAAACACCCCTATATTGAGAGAGAAAGGCCTCGGGGTAGGCTGAAACGTTAGTCTTTTAACCTTTATTAAACAATCTTTTTATTTTAAGTCCTGTGAGTGCAGATCGTTTTTGGCACCCAGGCAAATTAACTTCATTTTTCCAGAGTGCCGGTATCCTGGTGGACTTTATATATATATAGTAAGCTATGCCCTCAACCAGTACAGTCCATGGCAACTCATATCCATAGGTTTAAATAACAATAACAGAAAGGGAATGTTCTGGGCACACAATAAGCTATACCCTCATACTGTACTGTCTAAGGGAATCAATATGGCACCTCCTCCTCCCATATGTATAAATACAAATATACAGAGAAGGAATGTTCTGGGCACACAATAAGCTATACCCTCATACTGTACTGTCTAAGGGAATCAATATGGCACCTCCTCCCATATGTATAAATATACAGAGAAGGAATGTTCTGGGCATACAATAAGCTATACCCTCATACTGTACTGTCTAAGGGAATCAATATGGCACCTCCTCCTCCCATATGTATAAATACAAATATACAGAGAAGGAATGTTCTGGGCACACAATAAGCTATACCCTCATACTGTACTGTCTAAGGGAATCAATATGGCACCTCCTCCTCCCATATGTATAAATACAAATATACAGAGAAGGAATGTTCTGGGCACACAATAAGCTATACCCTCATACTGTACTGTCTAAGGGAATCAATATGGCACCTCCTCCTCCCATATGTATAAATACAAATATACAGAGAAGGAATGTTCTGGGCACACAATAAGCTATACCCTCATACTGTACTGTCTAAGGGAATCAATATGGCACCTCCTCCTCCCATATGTATAAATACAAATATACAGAGAAGGAATGTTCTGGGCACACAATAAGCTATACCCTCATACTGTACTGTCTAAGGGAATCAATATGGCACCTCCTCCTCCCATATGTATAAATACAAATATACAGCCCTCACCCACTGGGATATTCAAACCTGCCAGATTGATATCTGCAGGATCTCCCAAGGACCCCATACACAGGCAGATATGCTGTCAACTTGTTCTGAAGGGGCCAAGTTGGAAGTTTTTTTGATCCGTAAAATTATAAATAAGGAGATTTTTGGATTTAGTTGTCAGGTACTCGAGTGCCGACATGATTTCGTCTGCCTCTTCCTCCTCCGTTCAATTAAAGATATGTAAAGCCTCATCTAGTATATGACATTGCTGGGCCTTGAACAAGCTAAATTAGCAGAAGCTGCTTGGGATCTAATTAAGAGGCGACTGTGGTGCTAATATCTGCAGAGGAGCTGATAGGCTGAACTCATTCAATCTGTACAACAATATATGGGGAGATAGACATAGAAATGCTGGAATTGAATCTGCAGAAGTTAAATGAAAAATCTGAGTGTGTAAGGGACCTTAGATTGTAAGCTCCTCAGGGGCAGAGACTCCCTTGTGATCCTTTCTTCATTGTTTCATGCCACAATTTGTTACACTTTGAGAACAGTAACAATTAGCAATGTCCATGTATTCTTTACTGGACACACTTAAAATCCGCCAGGCTAATTAGTATTTATATAAATGTCTACTGCATTAAATAGCACGTGTGCTTCCCTTTTAACTGGATGAACTGATAAGATCAATTAATTGTTAAACCCGGAGTTTATTAGTAGATTTATGTTTTTCACACCCTTCCTACAGTTAATGACCTGCAATGTACATGATGCAGCACTGAGGAGGCCTATTCCAGCAAGGTCCAGTAGATGGCACTAAAGACACACGTCTCAATTTGGAGCCAACAACCTGCCGAATTGTTTTAAAGGTGTCACAGTTTGACTTCTGAATATCCAACTTTTGTTATAGGGCCGGTGCCAGGCAAAGTAGGATAGGACTCTGGTAATGCTCTGTTATACAGATAGCTAGAATCTCAGCTGCCATAAAGCAGGACAGGACTGTTGCTTACAATGGTGATCAGATAGGATCTGTGCAGCCACTGGGACAGAATGTTCTGTTATACAGATAGCTAGAATCTCAGCTGCCATAAAGCAGGACAGGACTGCTGCTTACAATGGGGATCAGATAGGATCTGTGCAGCCACTGGGACAGAATGTTCTGTTATACAGATAGCTAGAATCTCAGCTGCCATAAAGCAGGACAGGACTGCTGCTTACAATAGGGATCAGATAGGATCTGTGCAGCCACTGGGACAGAATGCTCTGTTATACGGATAGCTAGAATCTCAGCTGCCATAAAGCAGGACAGGACTGCTGCTTACAATGGGGATCAGATAGGATCTGTGCAGCCACTGGGACAGAATGTTCTGTTATACAGATAGCTAGAATCTCAGCTGCCATAAAGCAGGGCAGGACTGCTGCTTACAATGGGGATCAGATAGGATCTGTGCAGCCACTGGGACAGAATGTTCTGTTATACAGATAGCTAGAATCTCAGCTGCCATAAAGCAGGACAGGACTGCTGCTTACAATGGGGATCAGATAGGATCTGTGCAGCCACTGGGACAGAATGTTCTGTTATACAGATAGAATCTCAGCTGCCATAAAGCAGGGCAGGACTGCTGCTTACAATGGGGATCAGATAGGATCTGTGCAGCCACTGGGACAGAATGTTCTGTTATACAGATAGAATCTCAGCTGCCATAAAGCAGGACAGGACTGCTGCTTACAATGGGGATCAGATAGGATCTCAGTGTGTCAGGGCAGTTCCCAGCATTCGCATAAATATTTCAGAAATGAGGGGCTAATGTTTTTCTTCACTCACTAAAAATGACTGGTATACTAGAAATATGATTATGTCACCTCTGAAATGATTTTTCTCTTCTGCCAAAATGAATAAGGAGCTGCCCAGCAGAATATTTCCCCTTTCGTTACATAGAGTTTTAATGTCATTCCTGGCAGAGGTACTTGTATTTTAATCGACTTTATTTAAAATGAAAAAAACTGAGTGAAAACAAGAGTTTTATGGTGTTCAGGGGAACCTGACGCTTTCACTTTCTTAAAATATAGATATTTATTTTATTTCTCGAAAATGAAAGACAAATATGAACTTTATTCGCTTCCAATGAGGGAATTTTATAACCGCCCTCCCTCTCCCCATTGGGCCCAAATCACAGGTCATAAAGTGGCAAGTTTGGGTGGGGTTTAGTGAACATATACGGGTGTTACTGGGTGGGATCAGGCCGAATTGGGGACATTGCATGAATTATTCCTACTGCTGGGTTATTGGGAGATTTAGTTAAAGGGTGGACATCCCTGATTTCTTATACAGAGAAATATCCATGTTTTTTTTTTTTTTTACAAATAATATAAAGTGAAATTCAAAGAATCTTCTTTCTCCCCAGAGCCATATAACACATAACAAGTTACAGATATAGAGAAACATTGGGGCAACAGTCACCCTGCTATAGTTCCAGGGGTACCCAGGGTACAAATAAGCACTCACCCCAAATCTCCCCCTAACTGACCTTCAGACTGGGCCCCCTTAGCTTATAACAAGGTTACAGATATATAGAAACATTGGGGTGTCACCCTGCTATAGTTACAGGGGTACCCAGGGTACAAATAAGCACTCACCCCAAATCTCCCCCTAACTGACCTTCAGACTGGGCCCCCTTAGCTCATAACAAGGTTACAGATATATGGGAATATTGGGGTAACAGTCACCCTGCTATAGTTCCAGGGGTACCCAGGACACAAATAAGCACTCATCCCAAATCTCCCCCTAACTGACCTTCAGACTGGACCCCCTTAGCTCATAACAAGGTTACAGATAAAAAGAAACATTGGGGTAACAGTCACCCTGCTATAGTTCCAGGGGTACCCAGGGTACAAATAATCACTCACCCCAAATCTCCCCCTAACTGACCTTCAGACTGGACCCCCTTAGCTCATAACAAGGTTACAGATATATAGAAACATTGGGGTGTCACCCTGCTATAGTTCCAGGGGTACCCAGGGTACAAATAAGCACTCACCCCAAATCTCCCCCTAACTGACCTTCAGACTGGGCCCCCTTAGCTCATAACAAGGTTACAGATATATAGAAACATTGGGGTGTCACCCTGCTATAGTTCCAGGGGTACCCAGGGTACAAATAATCACTCACCCCAAATCTCCCCCAAGGCTGCCCTGCTATCCATTGTCTTATGATGCTGTTCCCATGTTGTTGGCAAATCTGTTCTAATTCATGAGGAATAAACTGTTAATAAATCACAATAAATCTCCAGCCCTATGAAGCCCGACACAATATACCAAAGTTGAATGGTTACTACAAGTACACACAGAATTCATTATAGCGTCTGCTGGACGGCAGTTCTGTTGTGGGTCATGGGAACGACTGACTAATTCTCATTTAACCCCTGCAGGTAGAAATACAGTGGATGGATTTCTTTTGGCGATCGCTTCAGTGTCCGACTAATTCAACAGCTGCAGAAATATTGAACTTTCTTGCTGCCTCTTTGATTTGCTTTATGGCTTTTGTTTCATTCCAAGGAGCTTCCTAAACTTAGAGAAAAGTTACACGAGTCCAGAGATAATGTTATAAAAGGAACACAAACAAAGAGTGTCTTTAACCAAAATAAACCTGAACGTCTGCCCATGAGCAGAATGAAGCTCCTCTTTGGAGGTTATTATGGGAAGAACCCATTGGAAATAAAGAGGAGGGTTAGATTCTCCAGTCTTATTGGTTATATCTTCCCTAGAAATTGGGGTATCACCTTCCTCCTTGCCCCAGATATCCTTTCCTTGCATCGGCTTATGCCACTTGTTTATGTATCTTGCTCTATCCCTGCTCTATGTTAGTTCAACTACATTCTGACACCCACAGGCTACACAAAATTAACACAATATGTTTTTCTGCCCCAATTTAAATGGTGCCAATGAGACGTAAAGATGACACAAGCCATTAAACGGCCATTAAATATAAGAATGTCAGCACATTTCCTAGTTATGGAAACATAGTTATATAGGGTACACATCTGGGCCCCTGTATATATATTAAAAAAAAAATGGAGGGAGGAATGAAGGGAATAAATGATTTAACCTGCACAGATAGACTTTATAAATTGACAATTTTTTCTTTAGAGAATAGAGAGAATATGCTCAATAAATCCACTCCTATAATGTTCAGTAGAAATAGCCAAACAAACTTAAGACAAATATTAAAACATAAGGAAAACACCTTTCATCATTACCAAAAAAAATAAATAAAAGATATTCTGTATTGTATTGTCAGGCTTCCTATAGCATGAAAGGGGGAATGAGTGATTCATTGGTGAAGGGGAGAGGAGATTTCACCATCAGCATAGGAAGGGGTTCTTTACTGTAAGGGCAGTTAGGTTATGGGGTTCCCTACCAAGAGAGGGGGAATGAGTGATTCATTGGTGGGGAGGAAAGGAGATCTCACCATCAGCATAGGAAGGGGTTCTTTACTGTAAGGGCAGTCAGGTTATGGGATTCCCTACCAAGAGAGGGGGAATGAGTGATTCATTGGTGGGGAGGAAAGGAGATCTAACCATTAGCATAGGAAGGGGTTCTTTACTGTAAGGACAGTCAGGTTATGGGATTCCCTACCAAGAGAGGGGAATGAGTGATTCATTGGTGGGGAGGAAAGGAGATCTCACCATCAGCATAGGAAGGGGTTCTTTACTGTAAGGGCAGTCAGGTTATGGGATTCCCTACCAAGAGAGGGGGAATGAGTGATTCATTGGTGGGGAGGAAAGGAGATCTCACCATCAGCATAGGAAGGGGTTCTTTACTGTAAGGGCAGTCAGGTTATGGGATTCCCTACCAAGAGAGGGGGAATGAGTGATTCATTGGTGGGGAGGAAAGGAGATCTAACCATTAGCATAGGAAGGGGTTCTTTACTGTAAGGACAGTCAGGTTATGGGATTCCCTACCAAGAGAGGGGAATGAGTGATTCATTGGTGGGGAGGAAAGGAGATCTCACCATCAGCATAGGAAGGGGTTCTTTACTGTAAGGGCAGTCAGGTTATGGGATTCCCTACCAAGAGAGGGGGAATGAGTGATTCATTGGTGGGGAGGAAAGGAGATCTCACCATCAGCATAGGAAGGGGTTCTTTACTGTAAGGGCAGTCAGGTTATGGGATTCCCTACCAAGAGAGGGGGAATGAGTGATTCATTGGTGGGGAGGAAAGGAGATCTCACCATCAACATAGGAAGGGGTTCTTTACTGTAAGGGCAGTCAGGTTATGGGATTCCCTACCAAGAGAGGGGAATGAGTGATTCATTGGTGGGGAGGAAAGGAGATTTCACCATCAGCATAGGAAGGGGTTCTTTACTGTAAGGACAGACAGTTTATGGGATTCCCTACCCTTGAAAGTCTATATTTTGTAATCCGCTAATAACAGATATTTGTCACATAATCTAGAATGTTATGGACTGCTTGAGAGCACTGTAAAAGTTATAGTTTAATCGTTCATTTTGTTCAATGAAGCAAAAAGAGAGGGGCCATGACCCCCCCCCCCACACACACACAAATTTGGGGTTCATCACTAAATAAGTATATATTATAGTTGTAAACACCAATGACCTTCCAGTCGGAGTAATTGAAGTTCCAGTAACAGGAGCTGCTGCCCTTCGTCCCGCTCGGATTCTGTGCCGAGTCAATCGCTGATCACTTTAACTTAAAACATGCTTTTTGGCACTAAAATGAGACATAGGGGAAATTCGGCCAATTTCAAGAAACCACTTGATATGACGGAAACAAAACAAATCTTCTCTTCTCTGCTGGGGGCTCCCTGAGCCATGTACCCCTCGTTTATGAACTCACATTATTGGCAAATCCAATACACAGACTTTCTCTCTATTGGAAATCACTGTCACAGACCTGGAGGATTTAGTATTTAGCCCAGAATATTGGGCAAGAGGCTGAGGATCTGGACCCAAGGCCTCAGCTCTGAATGTTATACAATTCCTCATAGTCCAAATACATGAGAGCCAATAAAGAGTATAAGCCAATACAAGCTGAGACTGGTATTGTACTCTGCCCTTTATATACAGACCAGCACCTCTTGTCTGAATATCTCATATATTTTATATCTGCCTAAATGTGCAATAAAAAGACAAATTGTGCACATTTTATACACTTTGCACCCTGCAAAATTCACCCCGCATTGCACCTTAATCAGCTTTCGCCACTTAAACATATCTCCCAACTGTCCTGTTTTTCGTGGTGCAGTCCCGATTTTCATAGCTCAACCCGCAGTCCCGGATTGTTATTGAAACGAAATTAGGCCCGAAATGTGAGGCCTGAAACGTTGCCATTTTTGCTCTACTAAAGTTTGAGCCAATAAAAATCACATAACCAAACAGATTTAACTTGTCAGTGTGCTGCAGTTCTTTGGACTTTGCAATATCGTTACTGAAATGTCCCGACTTAGTTTTTTGATCTCCTGCACTGTCGCCCGAAAAAGATACAAAGTTTCTAAAACGTAATTGGCTTTTGGCAGAGAGTACAGAATCTGTGCCAGGTGCACTTAGATGCATTTGTAACAATTAAGAGAAGCTAAGAAACAATTGTAACAATTTAAGACAAGCAAATAAACTATTTAAGATAAGCAGGCCTGGCGAAATTCCTTAAAGGGCAACTCATCTTCATTAGTAAAACTGTAATACCCCATAAAAACCAGAGAAATGTGTTCAAATTTTCACTGGGACAGAATGTTCTGTTATACAGATAGCTAGAATCTCAGCTGCCATAAAGCAGGACAGGACTGCTGCTTACAATGGGGATCAGATAGGATCTGTGCAGCCACTGGGACAGAATGTTCTGTTATACAGATAGCTAGAATCTCAGCTGCCATAAAGCAGGACAGGACTGCTGCTTACAATGGGGATCAGATAGGATCTGTGCAGCCACTGGGACAGAATGTTCTGTTATACAGATAGCTAGAATCTCAGCTGCCATAAAGCAGGACAGGACTGCTGCTTACAATGGGGATCAGATAGGATCTGTGCAGCCACTGGGACAGAATGTTCTGTTATACAGATAGCTAGAATCTCAGCTGCCATAAAGCAGGACAGGACTGCTGCTTACAATGGGGATCAGATAGGATCTGTGCAGCCACTGGGACAGAATGTTCTGTTATACAGATAGAATCTCAGCTGCCATAAAGCAGGACAGGACTGCTGCTTACAATGGGCTGGAGCAACAGGTCTGATTTGAAACAAGCAATAACTTTCTATTTTTCTACACAATATGAGCTGCAGAGAGAAATGTACATTTTATTTATTTAACACAAGGAAGGACGCGGGGGGGGGGGGTTGGGCTGCAGTTTATAAAGTGCTAATGTAGGAAACAGACATCAATATACCTCGTGGCTGCTGAATTGAAAAGCAGCGCTCGTGACTAATACCTCTCTTCCTAGCAAGTCCCAGAAGGAATATTCCGGGCTCTGTTGCCATGGCAACAGAATTTGTCTGCACAGGGGTTGGCTGGCTCTGCGGCAGTCGAGAACGCTGAAGGCTTCGGTGAGAATCAATACCCGCGGCTTTCGGAATACAGATTTTATACATATTTTTTTACGGCTCTGCGAGGATTTTTATAAAAACCTGTTACAAAGAGAATCACAAAAGAGCCGGTGAATTTCAATTTGTTAGAATTAAACGACCTATCGCTATTTATATTGCTGCTCCTTCCGCTCCACAAATTAACTAGTGGGATGTTTATAGGAAACTCAATAAATATACAAGGGGAACTAATACTCCGATACTTTCCCTCTGGGCCAAGAGTCTAATATTAGTGTGAGGCTGAAATGGTTCCAATGAAGATTCAGGGATGAGGTGCGTCACATTTATTGTTTCACTCCAGTGTCGACTTAACTTTGGGAGCTCACCTGTCGCTAGAGAAGCAATTTTGTTTAACAAATTCTTTTTGATAAGGAATCTTCTCTGTTTTATCAAAGGTTCCACAATTTGCTCAAAGTTCAGGGACTGTTCCTGCTGAATTGTGCTTAGTACAGGGAATACCTATGCTGACATAGTTTTATGGGATCTCTCTGTACAGACTATGAACAAACTTAGGGACTGTTCCTGCTGAATTGTGCTTAGTACAGGGAATACCTATGCTGCCATAGTTTTATGGGATCTCTCTGTACAGACTATGAGCAAACTTAGGGGACTGTTCCTGCTGAATTGTGCTTAGTACAGGGAATACCTATGCTGCCATAGTTTTATGGGATCTCTCTGTACAGACTATGAGCAAATTTAGGAGACTATTCCTGCTGAATTGTGCTTAGTACAGGGAATACCTATGCTGCCATAGTTTTATGGGATCTCTCTGTACAGACTATGAGCAAACTTAGGGACTGTTCCTGCTGAATTGTGCTTAGTACAGGGGAATACCTGCCATAGTTTTATGGGATCTCTCTGTACAGACTATGAGCAAACTTAGGGACTGTTCCTGCTGAATTGTGCTTAGTACAGGGAATACCTATGCTGCCATAGTTTTATAGATGTGGTATGTGCAAAAATCAGCAAATGCAATGAAGCTGCGATTATGGGAAATATGCTGATTTATGGGTATGGATATTGCACTTTATACTTTTTGATTCGCTCATAAATGAACCCTCAAATGTTCATCAAGTTGAACCTTATACTAAAATAAGTAATCCCTACGCAAATTCCAGTAAATCCACAGGAAGGTGAAATCCCATCTGAAACTATGACTCCTAAGGGGGGTACCCATTACAACCATTAAAGGGCAACTGGACCAGTACCTGGATCCACATTTTATTATGAGTAGTAACGCCAAGTACCCTTGTTTTTTCTTTCTCTCCAAAAAAAGGTGCCCATCCCTTCCTTGAAGCTATCTACTATATCCGTCAGTACAGACTATTGTGTGATACTAAATGTGTATGTGTCCCAGGGATTGTGTGTGTGTAGTTGAGGCAGTGTGAATGTGCGAGTGTGTTGCTTGTAAAGAGGGTTAATAACCTCGGAGACTAATTAACTCCCACAAGGCTGTGACGACACTTTGAAATAGAAGAAAAATCCAAACCAAACAAAAGCTCAGTGTGATTAGAACCCCCATTATTTCTGAACAGACCCCGTGGCGTAAAATTCCTTTTAAGCAAAATATAGATCCCTCCCACCCTGTCAGGCTCAGAGTAAACTCATAAATATATCCCCAAACACGTTGGAGCGACACGCGGAGTTGCACAATTTAATAACGACTCGGTGCCCCTATAATGCCCCCTTTGTGTCCCGGCATTGCCAGCAGCTGATAAACTATTTCACGCTTTGGCCAACACATGGAATCGCTAAATAAATAAGGGGTGTTTGTAGAAACGCAGCGAGGGCTCATTCTAACTGCTCACGGAACGGCAGGGGGACCTTCAGCTGGAAGGCGTCACTCGTTTTTAACGGGGTCTCCCCAGACTAGTAAATTTGTCCCGGTTGTAAATGTATAGGACTTTCATGGAGCAGAACCTTTTTATGTGTTTATGCAGAGAAGAATATGTAAAAGGGCACAGACCCTAGGGTAATGTCTGAAGCAGCTGCCCCTGTCTTGCACTTGAAGTGGACTGAGCGAGAGTCGTGCTCTTTGGTTAATAAATTTGGCCTTTAAAGAAGAAGGAAAGCTGCAGAGGGTGTTTATTGCCAATAGATTAGCCACAATAGTGAAAACTATAAGACTATATTCTGCAGAATGCTTTAGGGCAGAGACACACGCAAAGATTCTGGGAGATTTAGTCGCCCAGGAACAAATCGCCTCTGGGTGACTAATCTCCCTAAACTGCCTTCCTGCCAGCTAGAATCGAAATCGCAGATGGGATGGCACTCAGAGTGCTTCGTTTTCCAAAGTCGCCCGAAATTTCCTCGTTACCAAACAGCTCTAGGAGCTCTCTGTTTGTTTAAGATATCAGCTGTCATATTAGCTTGGTGTGACATCACTTCCTGCCTGAGAATCTCCCTGCTCGCTCATAGTTCTGAGCTCAGATTACAGGAGGAAGTGGGAAAGGAGCAAACTGAGCATGCTCAAGCCCTAGCCCTGGAGGTTTAAATGAAAACAGTCTGATACAGAAGCCCATGAGTACACAATAGAAGTGATGTTTCTTTTGACAGAGGAGAGAGCAGGGAGAAGGGACCATGGAGGGTAGGGGTTTTTATTAGCAAGGGGGTTTAGTTCTTCTTTAAGTGCACAGTCTAAAGTGCAGGTTGTATCCTGAGCCCTACCCGAAGGCTCCAAAACCCTGAAAACCCCAGGCCAAAAGGCACTAAAGGCATTCCAAGTCAATGGGCTTACCATCTCCCAAAGGTTAGGTTGAGCCCCAATCCCCGACCCCCTAGTCAAAAGGCACCTACAGGGACAAGGGTCTTCAGAACCTCCTTCACCTCACGGCTAGAGAGAGTCATTTCATCCAAGGGTTCCACCGAAGTTTCCTTAAGGAACCAAATCAAAATCCTGGGGCAGAGCCTTAAAGGACCATCTGTACCTCAAACTCCAAGTGGAAAATGTACAACACATGTAAAAAACATATATATAAAGTGCCAATAAATAAGTGCTTAAAAGCAGTGTGCGGACGAATATAAGAAATTTTTATATTAGATCAAAAGGCAGCAGGAAAAAATAAAAGCAGTAAAGTGCATGTGCCACCACGGGGGCACAACACCTCGATCTTTCATGAAGATATGGCCCCTGGCCAGAAGATCAGGCTTCATACCTGTCCCACCAGAAGAGGTTTTGGCAACACTTCTGATAGTAACAGATACTACACTTAATCTTAGCCAAAAGACAGAGAAGCGATGTGAGACCCATGCCTGACCCAGACCTGCTGACCTGCCACACAACATGGCCCTGACTACCCACTTTACCCCTGACCCAGACCTGATACTCATCCCTACCCCTAGAGGGCGAGCTTTAATGAAGTTAGGACTGGGTCCATGGGTAGCCTGCCTAGGTCCCTGGGTAAAGTGGGGACCTTGGGGATTTGGCTCTCTCACTCAATGGTATTCCGAAGGTTCCCAAGGGTAATCGACCCAATGCAGGACTCACAACAAAAACACCCCTGATCAAAATTGCTTATATCTGCCAGTATGTTTGGACCAAAATGGTTCATTTTTTGGGTTCCATTCTTTATCATGGAATTGTGCACGCCTTGAGTATTCCACTGTCACAGGCAATCAGCGTTGGACTGGGATGTCAGGGGCCCACCAGAAAACCTCAGACAGTGGGCCCACCAGAAAACCTCAGACCGTGGGCCCAGCAGAAAACCCTAGACTGTGGGCCCAGCAGAAAACCTTAGACCATGGGCCCACCAGAAAACCTCAGACCGTGGGCCCAGCAGAAAACCCTAGACTGTGGGCCAGAAAACCTTAGACCATGGGCCCACCAGAAAACCTCAGACCGTGGGCCCAGCAGAAAACCCTAGACTGTGGGCCCAGCAGAAAACCTTAGACCATGGGCCCACCAGAAAACCTCAGACCGTGGGCCCAGCAGAAAACCTTAGACCATGGGCCCACCAGAAAACCTTAGACTGTGGGCCCACCAGAAAACCTTAGACCCTGGGCCCAACAGAAAACCTCAGACCGTGGGCCCAGCAGAAAACCATAGACTGTGGGCCCACCAGAAAACCTTAGATCGTGGACCCAGCAGAAAACCCTAGACTGTGGACCCACCAAAAAACCTTAGACCATGGGCCCACTTTCCAAACTATTATTCCTCACTCAACCTCTTTATTATCCTAGTCTTTTATATCGACTTACTCTATTCTTCCATTATTAAGCTTCTTTTTCCCATTAAGAAATAGGGACTGATGATGAAATAGGCCGAATGCTTAGACATCTGGGCCCACTCCTGGTATCCCTGTGGGTCAGTCCGACACTGCAGGCAATGAAACCCATGGCATCTCCTGCATATAAAGATAATACAACAGGAGAGCTATGGGCGGTGATCGGAAAGGGTATGGGTAGCCAGTCTGAGATAATGGCAGCTTCAAGCAGAACTCCACAGAAATAATTATTGCACAGATTTAAAGGACAAGACAAATAATTATACATTTAAGGGGCAGGCATTTATTCCCCAATGGATAGTCTGATCCCATTGAGCCCTTTCTAGTAAATGGGGAAAGAGGAGGTACTGTACCCTAATGAAAAGGATCTTTTCGCCAACTTTGTATCTTCCTTGGGAAAGACGTTCCACGCAAAATTTATTGGGGCACTTGCATGGGGGGTCTTCGGAAATGTGCTGAACCTGGAAAGATACAAAGTTGCATTTTCATGTTTTCCCGTCTAGTAACAGTCACACTGAGGGCCCAACCAAATGTTTTAGGACCCTGACAATCTTGTATTTTGAGTTATTTAGCTTTTTATTCAGCAGCTCTCCAATTTGCAATTTCAGCCGTCTGGTTACTAGGGTCTGAATTCCCCTAGCAACCATGCACTGATATGAATAAGAGACTGGAATATGAATAGGAGAGACCTGAATAGAAAGATGAGGAATAAAAAGTAGCAATAACAATACATTTGTAGCCTTATAGAGCAATTGTTTTTTTAGATGGGGCTCATTCGAAAGTTGGAAAGTTGGAAAGAGTCAGCAGAAAAGGGCAAATAAATAAAAAACAATAAAAATAAATAAATAATGAAGACCAATTGTAAAGTTGTTTAGAATTGGCCATTCTATAAGATACTTAAAGTTAACTTAAAGGTGAACTACTCCTTTAAGGTGGCAGGGTGGTGTCCTTACTGACCCGTATAAACCCAAATAAACCCCTAATGCATGCACACCCAATCCTAAATTAGGGTTAACCCTAACCTTAACACAACAATTTTACATAACAGAATTTGAGAATATATATATATTATTTTTTTATATATATTTATAGTCCCTTAGTATCCCCTTCTATTAACGACCATGTAGCAACCAGACTTACCGCATCATCTAGCAGTTTCCCAGTACTTTTCTTCCCCGGTGACTTTGTTGGGGAGGGAGATGGAGACGGCGTGGGGATAGATAAAGTCTCTTCTTGTTCAATCTCCTTTTCCAGTTTAATTAATCCTGGGGGTTCCACCCCGAACCTGCCGAAAATCAAGACATAAATTACAGCCTGTGAGCAACCAACATATGTCCTGGTCAAATAAACTTTTAGTTATATGTTTGAGCTGCCATATTGCTTCCCTTACACAGAACAGTACGAGAAGGGAATATGAAGAGATTCGGAAGTGGGGGCTGAGTTTTTTCGGTATAATGGGGAATAACTGTGGCGGATCAGAGGAGTGGAGTGCCCTCCACCCAGGGGCCGGGTGACCAGTCGGTTAATAATGGAAAGGCTGTCCCTACTAATTAGTGAGGAGCGAATTTATTCGCCAGCTATGGATTCACTGTAAAAAAATTTCACACTTTTTTTCCATATTCACACTGGAAATATTTGTAGTGAAAAAAAGTCCATTGACTTTAAGGGCTGGGACACACTGGGCGATTTGGGGAGATTTAGTTGCCTGGCGACTAATCGCCGCGACTTTTCTCACAAGGAAACTTCGGGCGACTTCGGAAAACGAATCGCCGCGTGTGATTAGCGCAGGCGATTTTTCATTTTAGCCAGGCGCATAGCGAGGGGAGGCATTCGGGGAAGATTGGTCGTGGAAAGTCGCGGCGATTAGTCGCCAGGCGACTAAATCTCCCCAAATTGCCCAGTGTGTCCCAGCCCTAATGCATTAGGACAAAAAAGTCGCCATAAGAAAAAACTCCCATTGACTTTAATTCATTAGGACAAAAGAGTCGCCATAAGAAAAAACGCCCATTGACTTTAATGCATTAGGACAAAAAATTCAACATAAGAAAATACGCCCATTGACTTTAATGCACTGGGAGCGAGAATGTGTAAAAACTAGGGATGCACTGAATCCACAATTTGGGATTCGGCTGAATCCCAGAATCCTTGGTGAAAGATTCGGCTGAATACCGAACCAAATCCGAATCCTAATTTACATGTGCATGTGCAAATTAGGGTCAGGAAAGGAAAAAGTGGAAAAAAATCTTCTTTTATGACGAAAAGTCACATGATTTCCCTACCCGCCCCTAATTTACATATGCAAATTAGGATTTGGTTTGGCCAGGCACAAGGATTCGGCCGAAAAAGGCCGAATTCTGAATTCGGTGCATCCCTAATACAAACGCTCATTGACTTCACTGCGTTTCGCAAAATTTCATAGTTTTGTGAACTTTTTCCCAGTTTTGTGAATTTTTCAGGAGAATGAGGTCCTGAGAAAGATAGAAGATTGCAGGCAGCCTAAGAACAATGGCGTCCTTTATATAAGACTGAAAGTGCAAGATGAACAGCTTCAACCACCTCCATAGAAACCTGGGGACAATAAAGAGGTTCCCTTTAATCATCATCATTTATTTATTCCTTGGTATATGGGCAGCTGATATGTTATTTTAATTTCCCCTTTAACTGATAATCAACTTTATTTCATTATGAAGTGGCCACTTTTGGCCCAGATGTAAGAAACATATATCTGTCGATACATTGATGATGTCAATTAGGGAATCTGATGACTTTATAGATTTTTCCTAAATACCACGTTTGGGTCTGGTAGTGCCAGAATCCTGCCGCTCACTTACATTTTCACATGCCGAGAAGTGTCATCGTAGAAATCCAAGAAAAATGTTTAATTTTTCTTGGAGAATATGTTATGGGGTTCCGCATGTCCCTTCCGGCTGAGGATGATGGGAAATGTAGTTCCCATGACCCAGGGAATAGTGTAAATACTGGTATTTAGGGTGCCAAGAAAAAGGATAATAATGTCTAGACTGATAAAGATTTTTTTTTTTGCACTGGTTGCCATGGGAACGATTTGCTTTAATATCCCTGTATCGGTTTTAAAACACAATCTGGATCTGTTCTGCCTCCTTACTCTAATTTCTTTTAAAGTTTTGTTCTTGTTATCAAAAGCAGCTCTCTCTCTCTCTCTCTGTACTGTCGGTTCTGACTCCTGAAACAATGAAAAGAAGCCGGGCAGATCTGAAGGATAACTACATTGTTTCAAGGGTCGGAACCAGAGAGCAGAATGGTACAAACAATAGGAAATCCAATGGAATCCAATGGAAATAAATGGATATTGGGAAGGTGCTTAGGCATTTTCTTTTCTTTTTGATGGGTGGAGTTCCCCTTAAAACAATGAGCGGAGCTAATGATGCAGTTATCAGAGATGGAACGTATGGGTCGGCTGCACAGGCTTTAAATCCATTCACTTCCCGTCTGTCTGGCAAGTCTGTAAATCATAAAATTTCCCCCCAGGGCGTCGGGCCCTACACCTGCACTTGGGCCCCGCCATTAAATAACCTGCTGCCTGTTACAATATTATGCGATGGAATCACAGTCCTGCCACTTAATAGCATGTGATTGAGAAGTCCAAGACCCCTCTCAGCTCTCCACCCTGTGATTCAAACACCCGCCTCGTGCGGAAAAAAACATGGGAAAGACATTGAAGGGGATATAAAGCCAAATGTGCAATTTTGCCTGATGAAAGAAGATGTAATTCTTAGCAACTTCCCAATGTTGTGTTTTTGGTTTTATAGTTACTGTTTGTGGAAGTGTCACTGCTGTTGAAAAGAGAGTCTGATTGTAACTTTGGAAACAATGTGGCAAGAGAGAGACAGCTGATTAACAGACCTGGAGAAAAAGATACAGAGAAATAAATAATGTCTTTACCGAT
The DNA here is from genome assembly GCF_017654675.1 of Xenopus laevis. Taxonomy (NCBI): domain Eukaryota; kingdom Metazoa; phylum Chordata; class Amphibia; order Anura; family Pipidae; genus Xenopus; species Xenopus laevis. The sequence goes on from NC_054377.1 coordinate 3,451,064, forward strand.
GTAAGCAGCAGTCCTGTCCTGCTTTATGGCAGTTGAGATTCTAGCTATCTGTATAACAGAACATTCTGTCCCAGTGGCTGCACAGATCCTATCTGATCCCCATTGTAAGCAGCAGTCCTGTCCTGCTTTATGGCAGCTGAGATTCTAGCTATCTGTATAACAGAACATTCTGTCCCAGTGGCTGCACAGATCCTATCTGATCCCCATTGTAAGCAGCAGTCCTGTCCTGCTTTATGGCAGCTGAGATTCTAGCTATCTGTATAACAGAACATTCTGTCCCAGTGGCTGCACAGATCCTATCTGATCCCCATTGTAAGCAGCAGTCCTGTCCTGCTTTATGGCAGCTGAGATTCTAGCTATCTGTATAACAGAACATTCTGTCCCAGTGGCTGCACAGATCTTTTTATCTCACATACTATTCTCTGTTTCTGCAGGGAGAATGAATCCAGTTTAGGTGGGCTAATACATTGATACATTGATGATGTCAATTAGGGAATCTGATGACTTTATAGATTTTTCCTAAATACCACGTTTGGGTCTGGTAGTGCCAGAATCCTGCCGCTCACTTACATTTTCACATGCCGAGAAGTGTCATCGTAGAAATCCAAGAAAAATGTTTAATTTTTCTTGGAGAATATGTTTATGGGGTTCCGCATGTCCCTTCCGGCTGAGGATGATGGAAATGTAGTTCCCATGACCCAGGGAATAGTGTAAATACTGGTATTTAGGGTGCCAAGAAAAAGGATAATAATGTCTAGACTGATAAAGATTTTTTTTTTTGCACTGGTTGCCATGGGAACGATTTGCTTTAATATCCCTGTATCGGTTTTAAACACAATCTGGATCTGTTCTGCCTCCTTACTCTAATTTCTTTTAAGTTTGTTCTGTTATTCAAAAGCAGCTCTCTCTCCTCTCTCTGTTACTGTCGGTTCTGACTCCTGAAACAATGAAAAGAAGCCGGGCAGATCTGAAGGATAACTACATTGTTTTCAAGGGTCGGAACAGAGAGCAGAATGGTACAAACAATAGGAAATCCCAATGGAATCCAATGGAAATAAATGGATATTGGGAAGGTGCTTAGGCATTTCTTTTCTTTTTGATGGGTGGATGTTCCCCTTAAAACAATGAGCGGAGCTAATGATGCAGTTATCAGAGATGGAGCGTATGGGTCGGCTGCACAGGCTTTAAATCCATTTCACTTCCCGTCTGTCTGGCAAGTCTGTAAATCATAAAATTTCCCCCCAGGGCGTCGGGCCCTACACCTGCACTTGGGCCCCGCCATTAAATAACCTGCTGCCTGTTACAATATTATGCGATGGAATCACAGTCCTGCCACTTAATAGCATGTGATTGAGAAGTCCAAGACCCCTCTCAGCTCTCACCCTGTGATCAAACACCCGCCTCGTGCGGAAAAAAACATGGGAAAGACATTGAAGGGGATATAAAGCCAAATGTGCAATTTTGCCTGATGAAAGAAGATGTAATTCTTAGCAACTTCCCAATGTTGTGTTTTTGGTTTTATAGTTACTGTTTGTGGAAGTGTCACTGCTGTTGAAAAGAGAGTCTGATTGTAACTTTGGAAACAATGTGGCAAGAGAGAGACAGCTGATTAACAGACCTGGAGAAAAAGATACAGAGAAATAAATAATGTCTTTACCGATGTAAGCAGCAGTCCTGTCCTGCTTTATGGCAGTTGAGATTCTAGCTATCTGTATAACAGAACATTCTGTCCCAGTGGCTGCACAGATCCTATCTGATCCCCATTGTAAGCAGCAGTCCTGTCCTGCTTTATGGCAGCTGAGATTCTAGCTATCTGTATAACAGAACATTCTGTCCCAGTGGCTGCACAGATCCTATCTGATCCCCATTGTAAGCAGCAGTCCTGTCCTGCTTTATGGCAGCTGAGATTCTAGCTATCTGTATAACAGAACATTCTGTCCCAGTGGCTGCACAGATCCTATCTGATCCCCATTGTAAGCAGCAGTCCTGTCCTGCTTTATGGCAGCTGAGATTCTAGCTATCTGTATAACAGAACATTCTGTCCCAGTGGCTGCACAGATCTTTTTATCTCACATACTATTCTCTGTTTCTGCAGGGAGAATGAATCCAGTTTAGGTGGGCTAATAACCTTAAATATGCTTCTTTTTTAGCACTCAGTATGTTGTTCTCCCCATACCCTTGGGTCCTGTTATTACAAAGCGTGCCGCTGTACTTTAGATGTTCATTTATAGATTATATGAAGAAAATATGTTTGGTAGGAAACAGCCGGGAAGCCAATTCCTTCATTTGCAGCTCTAATGTAGGTTTATAGATGGCCGGCTCTGAGCATTAGACTTGAATTAGAATGTCCTAGAACACAGAGAAATCTAACGGCGCCATCCATCAAGCTCTACAGCTTTGGACCTGTTTTATATATTTCTCCCACCCCCAGTAGAACCCGTTCTCTGCACCTGAATTTTAACCCCTGCCAGGATTATAAAGTCAATAAAAAATTCTACATTGAATTATAAATTTGCTCTCAATTCTTCCACTGGGTATAAACGTTTAAGCTGCGAAAGCAATTAAATGAAGGAATTTTGCTTGAGAGAGACTCCCGCGAGCCAAGTCCTGCTATTAAATATACCGAGTCGCTTGATTTATACATTTTCATTTTGAAGTGTGTTTTACGAAACAGAATTTCCAATCTGCTGCCAGAGACTCCTGCAGAGCAATGAGAATGATACGGGGAAAAGGTGGGAGCCATTGTTCTACATATGCAGCCAATATATCAGGGAGTGTTGTAGAGAGACGGTGGAGTAGGAGGGAAGGTATATACACTATAATAACCCTTCAACCACTTTCCTCTTGTCTCTGTCTCTATATGTTAGGTACCTATCTAGTGCTACCAATCCCTATTTCTGTAGGGAAATGAGAGAGAGCAGACAGTAACCCTTCCAACACTTTCCCCTTGTCTCTATATATTAGGTACCTATCTAGTGTTACCAATCCCTATTTCTGTAGGGAAATGAGAGAGAGCAGACAGTAACCCTTCCAACACTTTCCTCATGTCTCTATATATTAGGTACCTATCTAGTGCTACCAATCCCTATTTCTGTAGGGAAATGAGAGAGAGGAGACAGTAACCCTTCCAACACTTTCCTCTTGTCTCTATATATTAGGTACCTATCTAGTGTTACCAATCCCTATTTCTGTAGGGAAATGAGAGAGAGCAGACAGTAACCCTTCCAACACTTTCCTCTTGTCTCTATATATTAGGTACCTATCTAGTGTTACCAATCCCTATTTCTGTAGGGAAATGAGAGAGAGCAGGCAGTAACCCTTCCAACACTTTCCTCTTGTCTCTATATATTAGGTACCTATCTAGTGTTACCAATCCCTATTTCTGTAGGGAAATGAGAGAGAGCAGACAGTAACCCTTCCAACACTTTCCTCTTGTCTCTATATATTAGGTACCTATCTAGTGCTACCACTGGTGTCTAATAAAAGGGCAGCCAAGTATGGAGGTTTACTTTGAAAGCAGCAAGTTAAGTTGCAGGTAAAACCAAGTCCCTTTGTAAAATGTATAATGAAGCAATAGAATTCTTAATGAATCAGATGAAATTGAGCATAGGACTGGCCAGATATGGGATGACTTTGACGTAGTTGGCCAGCTTAAATATATTGCAATATATGGACAAACAATCCCTGTTTTGTTTAAAGGGTAAGGCATTTTTTAGTAGCAGTATGCACAAAATGTCTCTGTCTTAAATATATTGATAATGGGTTGAGTGCAGAGGACTCTTGTATTTGACTATAGTGCTACCAATCCCTATTTCTGTAGGGAAATGAGAGAGAGCAGACAGTAACCCTTCCAACACTTTCCTCTTGTCTCTATATATTAGGTACCTATCTAGTGTTACCAATCCCTATTTCTGTAGGGAAATGAGAGAGAGCAGACATTAACCCTCCCAACACTTTCCTCTTGTCTCTGTCTCTATATATTAGGGATTCCAAGCATTTCCTAATGTAAATCATGTAAAGTAGACCAGAGTCAGCTACATTGTTTCAGGAGAGAGAAGCAGCAGTGCAGAAAGAGACAGGAAAAGATTCAGACGTAGACAATAGAGAAGGAGTAGGATAGTAGAAAAGGGATGGGCAATAGTCCAGAAACATCAATAAAATGCCAGTTTTATGGTAACACTGTACAAAGTGGGGGTGCAACAGACAAATAACAAATTGCCATGTGCAGAATTCCTATTTATTGTGGTTGTGACACTGAATAACAAGGGGTGGCGAAACATCTGATGGGTCTCAGGATTTATCTCAATTTTTGTTTTCACATCTGCCCTCAAGATGTTCCCTCACTGCCCCTGTCACTGCTCGACTGCTCCAAGAATGTTGTTTCAGACAAGAATTTCAGGAGTCAACTATGTCTAAAATGTAAATATTCCGTGTCATACCTTGCGGCGATTCTTCCCAGTTCCAGGAGGCAAAGGCAGACTTCTCGGGGTTGCTTGTGTAGCACTAGGAGAAAGAAGAAAGAGGGAAGTCATGAGATATTCAACCACAACTTTGTATCACCCATTAAATGTGTGTGATGAATATGTTTGTGTAAAGGTAATTACTATGGAAAGCAGCGTCTGTCTGTCCCTTCTCTGGTTCTGGCTCTTAAAGGGGGGTGTTCACCTTTAAATGAACTGTTAGTATGATGTAGAGAGGGATATTCTGAGACAATTTGCATTTGGTTTTCATTTTTTATTAATTGTGGTTTTTGACTTATTTAGCTTTTTATTCAGCAGCTCTCCAGTTTGCAATTTAAGCCTAATTCCCCTAGCAACCATGCATTGATTTGAATAAGAGACTGGAATATGAATAGGGGAGGCCCAAAATAGAAGACAAATATTGCAAAAACTATAGAAAATAAACAATAAAGACCAATTGCTTAGAAATGATCATTCTATAACATATTAAAAGTTAACCACCCCTTTAAAACACTGTAGTCAGTTCTCCTCCCGGTCTGCTACAATGTTTCAGGAGTCAGATACACCGAGACAGAAAATAGGAAAGGGCAGATATTGGTGAACTACTGAAAGCAGACAAAGGATGATGGGAGTTGTAGTGCAAGAACAACATAAAAGGCCAGGCACCCCTTTTGTGGACATGGCAAGATCTACAGGGACAGATGTCTAATAGAAGCACAATGGAACAATGGACGATGAGAACAGCCAATCACAGCCACAGTAAGTTTTAACTTGATTCCTACCTATTGGCCCCTGGTTGGACATCATCTAAGAGTCATTTTCTTGGATGGAAAGATCAGGACAAATACACAGTTTGGTTAGGCAATAAAATCATTCACTTGATTTCAGATTAAGAATCTCATGGTACAAAAAATCTACTTTGTTCAGAGCATATTAACCGACTGGATTTTAAGGAGAAGTAAAGGTTAAAACAGATGTAAGCTTTATCAGAAAGATCAATGTAAATGCAAGTACTGACACTTACTCTGCCACTGTTCTGAGCCCTCTGTAAAAAGAAACATTGAATTTCTTTATTGCTTTTGTTTACACATGGGCTCTCGTATCAGACTTCCTGCTCTCAGATCAAACCCCAGGGCTTGGGCTTGAGCATGCCCAGTATCCTTTTCTCTCCCTCTTCCCCCCCTCCCTTCCTCTCCTAACTGCTGCAATTTGAGCAGAGAGCTAGGAGCCAGCAAGGGACACAAGGCAGGAAGAGAAGAAATTTACATCACACCAAACTAATATGGCAGCCGCTTTCTTAACCAAACAAAGATAATTTTATGGCTGTTTACTCAGGTATGTTAAGGCATTTTACAAAATAAATATAGTGTTCTATCTTGCAATATTGTGGCTAATCAACTGCATCAGTAGCTTTCCTTATAAGTAACATTTTTATCTTGTCATTTAAAGAGCTTCAGCTCACCTCTTGTGTTCAGCAGTGCATGAGTATTTGACAAATTTGTGGGCAGTTTGAAAAATGAAAGAATCTTTAGGTAAGCAAAACGCATCTAAATTTATGTTGTCACACCATGGCTTAATACACAATTCCAGGCTATTTTTAAAATAAAAACACAAGCCTTTTGATATTACAGCCCTGTCCAGGTTATTCCTGATCCTCAGACTTTTTAGGTTTTAACTTTAAACGAAGTACCAGATCAGATTGAATGTCCAAATCTAGGTAAGTAGTGGGAGCACTCACCGATCACTGGCTCAGCTTGTGCTGCACATCCGACCGAGGTCCCATCGGTAAAAGTACAAAGTCCAATTCATGCATAGATGGAGCACCAAGACGGCCGAAAATCGATTTAAAAACTTTGATTTTTATTTCGTCATGTTAAAACATTCAACAAACAGCATGCCCTTGTAATCCCCTGGGTCATGTGCTCAACGCGTTTCGTGACAGCCCGTCACTTCCTCAGGAGCTCATGAGGAAGTGACGGGCTGTCACGAAACGCGTTGAGCACATGACCCAGGGGATTACAAGGGCATGCTGTTTGTTGATTGTTTTAACATGACGAAATAAAAATCAAAGTTTTTAAATCGATTTTCGGCCGTCTTGGTGCTCCATCTATGCATGAATTGGACCAGATCAGATTGGTCTGTTTTTGTAGCAGAGACCTGTTCCTGTCTCCTCACGTCTCCAATTGTGTGCTATGATCTCCTGGTGTTGGTGTGGGCTTCACCAAAAACGGGTTCCTTGTCTCCTAATGTGACAGACTAAGGTCACCCTTGTGTGTGTGAATGTAATATTGTAGCACCACTGATTTATAGTCTCTCAACCCGTTACTTGCTATAAAATTGTTCCTGAAATGCCCCTGTCCTGAACTGTTCCAGTTTCTATACACAGAAATAATTATGTAGCAATTCCATTGTCTCTGCTGACCCAAATATCCTTGGAGTCTGAGAAATGTAGAACAAGTTGACCATTGTTGTGGCATGAACTGCTATTCCGACAGTTTCTAGCACAGAATACAAGCAATGGGTCATGTAACATTATAATGAACGTTTTTTAAAAGTGAACTATATTCTGCATCATTTTAATCCAACCAATGACCAGTTGCATTCCTTCAGTGGACAGGGTGTGTGCATAATACAGATGCAAAAATCAGTTATTCAGCAATTGGGTTGCTAGGGTCCATGTTACCCTAGCAACCATGTATTGATTTGAATAAGAGACTGAAATATGAATAGGAGAGGGCCTGGAAATAAAGATAAGTAATCAAAAATAGCAATAATAATATATTTATAGCCTTTCTGAATATTTGGTTTTAAGATGGGGCCATTTGAAAGCTGGAAAGAGTGAGAAGTAAAAAGCAAACAATTCAAAAACTATAAAAAAGAAAAAATGAAGGCTGATTGAAAAGTTGCTTTAAATTAGCCATTGTTAAGGGGCAGATTTAGCAAGGGTCGAATTTCAAATTCATGTGAGTTTTAATAACTCACATGAATTCGATTGTACTCGGAATTTCAACTGTTCGACTATTTTTTAAAAAAAATTCATATGTAAAACTTGGACACATTTTAACGACTTGAAAACTCGAATTGAATTCGACCTAACTTGATTTGAGTTTATATCTGAAAAAGGAAGGCTACAAACATCACCAAATTGACCTCTCCCATTGACGTATACAGCAATTTGGCAAATAGCGGTGGCGAATAGTCCAATTTAAATTCTTAAAGGGCCAGAGTATGATAAATTCCCTAGTCGAATTTGACATTTGTGAACAAAAAAAAATTAGAAAATTCAGATTTGGATTTTCAATTCCACCCTTAATAAATCTGCCCCTAAAAGTTAACTTAAAGGTAGAAATGCACCGAATCCAGGATTCGGTTTGGGATTTGGCCAGGATTCTGCCTTTTTCAGCAGGATTCGGATTCCGCCGAATCCTTCTGCCTGGCCGAACCGAATCCGAATCCTAATTTGCATACGGGAGGGAAATCGCATGACTTTTTGTCACAAAACAAGGAAGTGAAAAATGTTTTCCCCTTCCCACCCCTAATTTGCATATGCAAATTAGGATTCGAATTCGGTTCAGTATTCGGCCGAATCTTTCGCAAAGGATTCGGGGGTCCGGCCGAATCCAAAATAATGGATTCGGTGCATCCCTACTTAAAGGTGAACCACCAGGCCTTTATTATATGGTTGTTCAGTGGCAGCTGTGATTAAGATAGGACCCCACAGGTTGACTGCCTACTCGATATCCAAAGAAATTGGATGAGAAGGACATTGCAGTCTCACCTGCCAAAGGCTAAAATACATTTTCTAATAAAAAAAACTGTAAACCTAATAGACTGATGTGAATTTTATAATGTGAGTATCAGCCATAGTTGTTCACTTGGATGGGCCGGGTCTGCGCCTCTCTCTAAATGTTTCTGTCCCTATAATCATCGCACTGTCCTTGATATTCACGATTTCCCCGTTTCTCTTTCAATTATGCAGCTCGGCTTTGACTTGAGTCTTAATCTCTGTCTCTGGGGTGTCAGTTTAAAATGGAATTTCATTTTCCTGATGGTTTCGAGGCGGCCAATGTTTGATAATTTCTAAAAGTGGTTGAGTTGGAATCAGCAGTTAAGCCCCTTCGGGCAAATGCAACTGACAGTATTTCTGTTTGCCCACAGCCGCTCGATCGATAGAACAATGAAGGAGAGGAAACTGTTATGAAAGCTGCTTCGTATATCCGTTACCTTCTCTGTCCCTTATACGGCTATGGGAGGAGGAGGAGAGGGGTAACTCCATCCAGTAAATCTTACTAACACCTGCTGTCTACAGGTACATGTTCAATGTATCAGCTATCGGGGTTATGACTCCAGGTACCGACCTTTACTGTATGTTTCCTCTCTACTACTGCCTTGCTTTATGGCATCATCTGTTAGGATACACTGGAAGAAATCATGGAAAATACAAGACTACCGAGTAGACCAGTGATCCCCAACCAGTAGCTCGTGAGTAACATGTTGCTCTCCAACCCCTTGGATGTTGCTCCCAGTGGCCTCAAAGCATAAGCTTATTTTTGAATTCCAGGCTTAAAGGCTTTAGTTGCATAAAAACCAAGTGCACTGCCAAACAGATCCTCAATGTAGGTTGACAATCCACATAGGGGCTACCAAATGGGCAATCGCAGCACTTATTTGGCACCCCAGGAACATTTTTCATGATTGTGTTGCTCCCCAACTCCTTTTACTTCTGAATGTTGCTCACGGGTTCAAAAGCTTGGGGATCTCTGGTGTAGAGGATAAAGCTTCCTCAGATTAACTGTTCTATAATGTTGGTCCATGGCCCAAAAATATCTATTCTATAATGGTCTTCAAAAAGACTCAAGCATTCTCTCAAACTTAAGGTGGTCAATATCGGGCTGATCCAATCATCAGCTCTGACCAGATCACAACAAAGGAGATTCTGAATGCAAAAATCTCTAACATTTTACTATAAAATTCACATTTTTTGTGAAAAAATACTTGAATTTTTCGAGATTTATTATGCCACGAGGATGGAAAAAGTCTGAAAACAAAAATCCGGCATCTCAGACCTGCCGAGGTTGTATATAAGTCAGTGGGAGAAGTCCCGGAGATATCCTGATCTGCGCTGTTTTTCGTGCAAAAAAACCAAAGAACATGGAATGATGTGTCCTTGTTGGATGGATCAAGCTTTGACTGATCTAAATGAGATATAAATGTAGAAAGGAGACCAAGCTAATGAGTTGCCACCTTGATCGAGAAAGACCGTAGGGTCATATACTACAGGTAGGGCAGGATGCTTTATTTTACATTTTGCACTGTGATAGAATTGCCACGGGTATCTCCATTCAGTCTGAGGCTCCCAGGTATCAGTATATGAGCCCTCAAGTTGGCAAGCTATGGTGGACAAGACTCACAAATATATAAGGTGTATATTTCTCTTTGGGTGGTGGCAGACGAGGCAACTGGGGGAGATTAGTCACCAAATGACATTGCCTCTTCTTCAGGCGATTAATCTCCTCTAAATTCCTCTAAATCGCCGGTGGAATGGCACTCGGATTGCTTCGTTTTCCGAAGGTAAATTCAGGCGAATTTGGAAAGCTAAAACACTCTGAGTGCCATCCCACCGGCAATTTACATTCTAGCCAGCGGGAAGGCATTTCTGGGAGATTAGTCGCCCGAAGAAGAGGCGAGTTGTCGTTGGGTGACTAATCTCCACCAGTAGCCTCATCTGACACTACTCTTAAGGGTTAGTCCACACAAGGATATTCGAGGAGATTTAGTTGCCTGGTGTCTAATCGCCTCTTTTTCTGGGCGACAATCTCCCCGAACTGCCTTCACATGTCTTCCCATCTGCTATAATGAAGAGTCGCCTGTGCTAAAGCACAAGCGGCACTTCGTTTTCCGAATTCGCCCGAAGTTTCCTCAACTTCGGGCAACTTCGGAAAACTGAGGGCGGCGTGTGCTTTAGCACAGGCGACTTTCCATTATATCAGGTGGGAAGACATGTGAAGGCAGTTCGGGGAGATTGTCGCCCAGAAGTGGCCAGGCGACTAAATCTCCCCGAATCTCCTTGTGTGAACTAACCCTAAGGGTAAGGTCACATTGGGAGATTCGGGGAGATTTAGTCGCCCGGCAACTAATTGCCTCTTCTTTAGGGCGACGAATCTCTAATCTGGGGCGATTTTTCATTCTAGCAGGCGGGAGGCAGGGGAAAGCATTTTGGGGAGATTAGTTGCCCCAAAGAAGAGGGTGACTTAATCTTCCCGAATCTCCCAGTGTGACCTTAGCCTAGGGGTTATTGTTTACTCTTCTGCCTTTCTATTCTTTGGAAGCAACAAAAAGGAGATTTCGGCAAGTGAAAGTAAGAAGCCAGTGCAAATATAAATCTAAGCATTTCCATTTCAGCTGCCGTCCAGATTGACAAGGCATTGATAGGGAAAGAAGGTCTCCTGTGTTCTCTCCCCGAGGATCTCTGACAGCTTTATCAAGGACTGTTGTAAGAACAGAGCAGATCAACCGAGTGATACGGGGAGTCACTTTCACAAACAGGGCAGAAATAGTTCAGGAGGCTTTGAAGGATCCCATGTCAGCTGAGAGAAAGACAGGCTATTCTGACAGTCAAAACCTTTAGAGTCTGCGGCAAGAATGGAGTCTCTTGATGCACATACACACTGCTTCCATTTATCTGCTTCTTTTCTTCTCCTATCTCTCTGGCTCCGGCAAGCAAACAATTCATATTTTTCAGTTTATTTATTTATTTTTTGAAGATCAATTTCAATATGAAAACAGAGAAGGGAAATAGAAAGCTCTCCATTATTTTATTCTGTACAAAGAGGCGCCCAGGTGAAAATCGAATAGGCTCCGAGACGATAATATTTACATGGCCAGCGATACGGGGTGCGGGTCAGTGCCAATGTGGGAGGAAGAAGAAGGTTGGAAAAAGGCAAAAACAATTATATATAGGGGGTTATTTATCAAAATCTGATTTAAAATAAAAAACTCAGACCAAACTAGAATCCACAATTTGACCTTATTTATTATGAAAAAAGCACGATTTAATTGTATTGGGGGAAACTTGATAAAATCAAGCAAAAACCGAAATTGTACGATTTTTTCTGAGATTTTTCCGGAATCAATCGATTTTTCCAGGCTTTTTCCCGAAATATGTCTGAATTTTTCTGATTTTTTAAAATAAAAAACTCAGACCAAACTAGAATCCACGATTTGACCTTATTTATTATGAAAAAAGCATGATTTAATCGTATCGGGGGGAAAACTTGATAAAATCAAGCGGAAACCCAAATTGCTACGATTTTTTTCTGAGATTTTCCCTGAATCAATCGATTTTTCCAGGCTTTTTCCCGAAATATTTCTGGATTTTTCTGATTTTTTAAAAAAAAAAACTCAGACCAAACTAGAATCCACAATTTGACCTTATTTATTATGAAAAAAGCATGATTTAATTGTATTGGGGGGGACACTTGATAAACTCAAGCGAAAACCCAAATTGTACGTTTTTTTCTGAGATTTTTCCCGAATCAATCGATTTTTTCAGGCTTTTTCGCGAAATATGTCTGAAATTTGCTGATTTTTTAAAATAAAAAACTCAGACCAAACTAGAATCCACGATTTGACCTTATTTGTTATCAAAAAAGCATGATTTAAATGTATTTGGGGGGGGAACTTGATAAAATGAATAGAAAACCCAAATTGTACAATCTTTTCTGAGGTTTTAATGGATTGCTTGTTTTTTCCGGGCTTTTTCCCGAAATATGTCAGAATTTTTCTGATTTTTTAAAATAAAAAACTCAGGCCAAACTAGAATCCCCGATTTGACCTTATTTGTTATTAAAAAAGCACAATTTAATCGTATCGGGTGAAAACTTGATAAACTCAAGCGAAAACCCAAATTGTACAATTTTTTTATGAGTTTTTTTCCAAATTGCTAGATTTTTTTTCCGGCTTTTTCCAGAAATATGTCAACATTTTTCCGATTTTTAGAAAAAAAAAAATCCGACCAAACTAGAATCCACGATTTGACCTTATTTATTATCAAAAAAGCATGATTTAATTGTATCGGGGGGAAACTTGATAAAATCAAGTGAAAACCCAAATCCTACAATTTTTTCTGAGGTTTTTTCCTGAAAATATCTATAAATTGTGCAGTTAGACAACACTTAATACAGGGCACACCACTAATTAATAATGAGGCCATTTCCATCATGTGAATAAAGATCTTGTACGTACCTAAACCTTCCGACTCAAACAAGCAGGTTTCTCCAACACCGATATTTCTGCACCAGGCTAAGAAATTTGCTGTGTTGTCCCTTGCGAAGAAAGAGCCGGATGGGGCATTGGCTCTGTATGGGATCTTCTTCAATGGCAGACTCTGTGGGTATAAACAAGAGCAAGAATTATCACCAGTCCAAATAAAGTACTGCCAGCCTGGTGGGCTTCTACAGGAAGACTAGTATAAAAGGGTGTTGGCACCATGACAAACTTATATGGGGTAGTGTGTAGGGGTTAGGTTAAATTGTAAGGTTATTAGAAATCACTGAGGGATTCAATCCCTCCATTCTGTGACCATATAAAGGCACAAGGCTGCAGGCTGAGTTATACAGGGAACTCTGAGTATCACTCATGTATTATAAGGGATAATGTACCCCCTACTGTAAATGATAAGGATATTAGAAGTCACTGAGGGGTTGTTCTGTGACCATATAAAGGCACAAGGCTGCAGGCTGAGTTATACAGGGAACTCTGAGTATCACTCATGTATTATAAGGGATAATGTACCCCCTACTGTAAATGATAAGGATATTAGAAGTCACTGAGGGGTTGTTCTGTGACCATATAAAGGCACAAGGCTGCAGGCTGAGTTATACAGGGAACTCTGAGTATCACTCATGTATTATAAGGGATAATGTACCCCCTACTGTAAATGATAAGGATATTAAGAAGTCACTGAGGGGTTGTTCTGTGACCATATAAAGGCACAAGGCTGCAGGCTGAGTTATACAGGGAACTCTGAGTATCACTCATGTATTATAAGGGATAATGTACCCCCTACTGTAAATGATAAGGATATTAGAAGTCACTGAGGGGTTATGTGACCATTTAAAGGCACAAGGCTGCAGGCTACATTTATCATCCATGTATTAAAAGTGATTCTATACCCCCTACAGCAAGTCATAAGGATTTTAGAAGTTATGTGACCATATAAAGTCTCTAATCAATATATTTGCAAAGGGTGCTAAAATCATGGTGCAGTAGCCGGCTGAATCTCTGAGTGTCTACCTTGGGTCCAGTTGATTTACCAATGATTAGATTTCCATGCGGTGAGATTTCATTGTGCTGAATTAACATGACCAATCCAGCCTTCCTCTGAAGCCACGTTGCCCACAGTTAACCCTCTCAAATATCACCTAGACTGCTCCCTTGTTGCCCCTTATTTTTACTATGATGTCTGGCCGATGTTGGTGCATGTGGTTTAATCACAGGATGTGAATGTTTGAACATTTGGGCTATGATGTCATGGCTCAACCATTCCGACGGGTTACCTTCTTCTAAACCCCCGCAGTGCTGAGTTTCGCTGCTGTTGTGAAACCAAACAGAAAGGGTCACGTTCATTGCTTTCTTTTGGATTCTTTTTTCCAAATAAGTTGAGTGGAAAAAAAGTAAACCTTTAAAATACGTGAAATGAAGTAAAATTGGCACTTTTGTAATTTACATTCATTATTTATTTCCTTTTTATTCCAAGATATTAAGAGATACATGTACTGTTAATATGAATGAATTTTTTTACAACAGCGCCACCTGCTGGTCAGTTTCCCACCAGTCTGACCAGCAAGTAGTCAAGGAAGTTGTCAGGAGAAAGAAAGAGGCTGATGTTCTTCTGCTTAGGAATAAAATTAGAAGCCTTTCTCACATCTTTCCTAAGCAGAAGAACATCAGCCTCTTTCTATCTCCTGACAATTTCCTTGACTACTTGGTGGTCAGACGGGTGGAAAAATGACCAGCAGGTGGCGCTGTTGTAACAAAATTCATTAATATTGACAGCACATGTATCCCTTAATATCTTGGAATAAAAAGGAAATAAATAATGAATCTTTCTCCTGACAACTTCCTTGACTACTTGCTGGTCAGACTGGTCAGAAAATGACCAGCAAGTGGCTCTGTTGAGTGTATATGTATAACAGTATATGTATCAATTAAAGGGATACTGTCATGGGAAAAATTTTTTTTTTCAAAATGAATCAGTTAATGGTGCTGCTCCAGTAGAATTCTGCACTGAAATCCATTTCTCAAAAGAGCAAACAGATTTTTTTATATTCAATTTTGAAATCTGACATGGGGCTAGACATTTTGTCAATTTACCAGCTGCCCCTGGTCATGTGACTTGTGCCTGCACTTTAGGAGAGAAATGCTTTCTGGCAGGCTGCTGTTTTTCCTTCTCAATGTAACTGAATGTGTCTCAGTGAGACATGGGTTTTTACTATTGAGGGTTGTTCTTAGATCTACCAGGCAGCGGTTATCTTGTGTTAGGGAGCTGCTATCTGGTTACCTTCCCATTGTTCTTTTGTTTGGCTGCTGGGGGGGAAAGGGAGGGGGTGATATCACTCCAACTTGCAGTACAGCAGTAAAGTGTGATTGAAGTTTATCAGAGCACAAGTCACATGACTTGGGGCAGCTGGGAAATTGACAAAATGTCAGATTTCAAAATTGAATATAAAAAAATCTGTTTGCTCTTTTGAGAAATGGATTTCAGTGCAGAATTCTGCTGGAGCAGCACTATTAACTGATTCATTTTGAAAAAATGTTTTTTTCCCATGACAGTATCCCTTTAATATCTTGGAAATAAAATAAAATAAATGATGAATGCAAATTGCAAAATTTCTTAGAATAGCCCCCTCATCAATTTTAACTTATTGTAAAGGTTTACTTATCCTTTAACTTATTAATGACAAAACAGGGGATGGGCACCATGTGGCACCAATTACTTAAACGTTCCTTGTCCTTTAAAATCAGCTACGGGCGATATTTGGGACATGACAGCTGCATTATGTTCAACCCCAAATAAGAAAGAGAAAAGAGTGGGAAAGCTCAACATTCTATTGATTTTGGGTATCAAGGGAAATCTTTCCTACCAAATAACTTCAGATATTCACATTATTTTTCCATTATGGATCCCGGGGAGGGAAATCATGTCTCCTCAGGACAAGTTCCTGGGGTTGAAGGGAGAATACTTCAGACTGTCAAATTATTTCCTTTTGGCTCTGCTCTTTAAAGGGCGAATTTGATATGGATGTGTATTCCCACAAGTGCTTAGAGCCAGGACTGATTTATGGGATATTAGTGAAGGGCTGCACGTGTTCCACCTAAACAGGCCTGAAAAGAAATATTATGAATGAACTGGAATTTTGCTTTGAAAGGTTCCCTAAAACCTGATGTGTAAAAGAGAGTACAAGTATCATACTAAAGCAAGCATTATTGGTTTCCTTAGCTAGTTCCACTGAGAATGCTGGGACCGGTAGTTTTAGGTAAAGAAAGATGGAGATCTGTGAGTGGAAACCTTTGATTTATTCGGGGCTGAGATGCAGAAACTTAATAAAATAATAAAAGAGACGGAAAAGCAGGGTGGGTGGTTAGGTTGGTCCGGATATAATATTGTAGCTCCCGGAAATACTACAGAGAAGGAATGTCCTGGGCACACAATAAGCTATACCCTCATACTGTACTGTCTAAGAGAATCAATATGGCACCTCCTCCTCCCATATGTATAAATACAAATATACAGAGAAGGAATGTTCTGGGCACACAATAAGCTATACCCTCATACTGTACTGTCTAAGGGAATCAATATGGCACCTCCTCCTCCCATATGTATAAATACAAATATACAGAGAAGGAATGTTCTGGGCACACAATAAGCTATACCCTTATACTGTACTGTCTAAGGGAATCAATATGGCACCTCCCCCTTCCATATGTATAAATACAAATATACAGAGAAGGAATGTTCTGGGCACACAATAAGCTATACCCTCATACTGTACTGTCTAAGGGAATCAATATGGCACCTCCTCCCATATGTATAAATACAAATATACAGAGAAGGAATGTTCTGGGCACACAATAAGCTATACCCTCATACTGTACTTTCTAAGGGAATCAATATGGCACCTCCTCCTCCCATATGTATAAATACAAATATACAGAGAAGGAATGTTCTGGGCACACAATAAGCTATACCCTCATACTGTACTTTCTAAGGGAATCAATATGGCACCTCCTCCTCCCATATGTATAAATACAAATATACAGAGAAGGAATGTTCTGGGCACACAATAAGCTATACCCTCATACTGTACTGTCTAAGAGAATCAATATGGCACCTCCTCCTCCCATATGTATAAATACAAATATACAGAGAAGGAATGCTCTGGGCACACAATAAGCTATACCCTCATACTGTACTGTCTAAGGGAATCAATATGGCACCTCCTCCTCCCATATGTATCAATACAAATATACAGAGAAGGAATGTTCTGGGCTCACAAAATTGTAGATAAATATAAATACAGTAAATAGCAGATAAACAATAACTACAACAATTATATTTTGTATTTTTTCATGCCAACGGCTACAGTGTTTATCATTTGATCTCCATGTGATCCAATTGAGTCGGTATCACAAGCTCCCAATTAAGTAAAAACATCATCTAATTGCATCCATGAGACTGGTTTGCTGTACAATGAATCTTTGATAAAACCAGTGGCTGGTGCCCACCCAAGCAGTCTGCAGGGGTTTCAGCAACGTTAATAATTATTTTTACCGAAATGATTTGTCAGATTTTGGAAAGTCTTCTCAATGAATTTGGCACTGGAACGGGGGTTTGTAAAATAAAAGTTTCAAAAAAGATCATAAACCAAACAGCCAAGTGTATAAATCTTCACCTGGTCCTAAATCTTAGTAGCTGCGTATTACCCTGTTACTTTCCATTATAGGATAGTGTGAAACACAGGGACAGTGGGATTAAACGAACATGAACACCAAAAATTGGAAGTCTTAAAGTAATGAAAATATAATGTACTATTGCTCTGCACTGGTAAAACTAGCGAATTTGCTTCATAAGGAATACTATAGTTTATATAAACAAGCTGCTGTGTAGCCATGGGGGCAGCCATTCCAGCACAGGATACACAGTAGATAACAGATAAGTACTAGTATAGTTTATATAAACAAGCTGCTGTGTAGCCATGGGGGCAGCCATTCAAGCACAGGATACACAGTAGATAACAGATAAGTACTACTATAGTTTATATAAACAAGCTGCTGTGTAGCCATGGGGCAGCCATTCAAGCACAGGATACACAGTAGATAACAGATAAGTACTACTATAGTTTATATAAACAAGCTGCTGTGTAGCCATGGGGGCAGCCATTCAAGCACAGGATACACAGTAGATAACAGATAAGTACTACTATAGTTTATATAAACAAGCTGCTGTGTAACCATGGGGGCAGCCATTCAAGCACAGGATACACAGTAGATAACTGATAAGTACTACTATAGTTTATATAAACAAGCTGCTGTGTAACCATGGCGGCAGCCATTCAAGCACAGGATACACAGTAGATAACAGATAAGTACTACTATAGTTTATATAAACAAGCTGCTGTGTAACCATGGGGGCAGCCATTCAAGCACAGGATACACAGTAGATAACTGATAAGTACTACTATAGTTTATATAAACAAGCTGCTGTGTAACCATGGGGGCAGCCATTCAAGCACAGGATACACAGTAGATAACAGATAAGTACTACTATAGTTTATATAAACAAGCTGCTGTGTAGCCATGGGGGCAGCCATTCAAGCACAGGATACACAGTAGATAACAGATAAGTACTACTATAGTTTATATAAACAAGCTGCTGTGTAGTCATGGGGGCAGCCATTCAAGCACATGATACACAGTAGATAACAGATAAGTACTACTTTAGTTTATATAAACAAGCTGCTGTGTAGTCATGGGGGCAGCCATTCAAGCACATGATACACAGTAGATAACAGATAAGTACTATTATAGTTTATATAAACAAGCTGCTGTGTAGCCATGGGGGCAGCCATTCAAGCACAGGATACACAGTAGATAACAGATAAGTACAACTATTGTTTATATAAACAAACTGCTGTGTAGCCATGGGGGCAGCCATTCAAGCACAGGATACACAGTAGATAACAGATAAGTACTACTATAGTTTATATAAACAAGCTGCTGTGTAGCCATGGGGCAGCCATTCAAGCACAGGATACACAGTAGATAACAGATAAGTACTACTATAGTTTATATAAACAAGCTGCTGTGTAGCCATAGGGGCAGCCATTCAAGCACAGGATACACAGTAGATAACAGATAAGTACTACTATAGTTTATATAAACAAGCCGCTGTGTAGCCATGGGGGCAGCCATTCAAGCACAGGATACACAGTAGATAACAGATAAGTACTACTATGGTTTATATAAACAAGATACAATAAAGCTCTGTATTATACAATGGGATCCTTTAGAACATCTCCTTTGATTGAATAGCTGCCCCCATAGCATGTTTACATAAACTATAGTTGTGCTTCTCAAGCAAACACAGCAGTTTTATCAGTGCAGGGCAACACTACATGATCTTGTCATTCCTTTAAAACACTTTCATTTTTTGGTGTTACTGTTCCTTTCAGAGGCAGAGGCAAGGGACAAGTGTGAAAGTCTTTTCCATGTCATTTTGACGTTATGCACTCGGCAGATTTTTATGTAAGAATCCAGGAGCCATTCCTCAGAGGAATTCCCCAGCCACTAACTTCACTCTCTAAGGAGCCACTTAAAGAGCTGGCGGGCCCCGCAACTCACCTTGTCAAGTTTCCTGTTGGCGTCCGTATGATTTTCCCGAAATTTATCCTGTAGGGTCTCGGCAAGCTGACAGAGCAAGGCACCGTTATCCAACTTCTCCATAAACGTCTCTGCTGTTATTTCCTTCCCTGTCCAAAAGCAAAAGGTCACATAATGTGAGTCAGGACTCGTCCAGGGAAAAAAGCCAATTAGCACAAAGATTCCCTTCTTGGCCATTAAATCGCTCTCCTCGCCTTCTCTAAATCAGAGGTATCTGTCATGTACCGAAATGTCACACTGGAAACTGGGGGGTTTAAGGGGGACACACAGAAACAGTCTAGAAAGGAAACGAAGAAACTGCAACTCTCATTCCCACCAGAATTTCTCTGTCTATTTATATTTACTGCATATTAGGGATACCCAGGATTTTGGTTGGATTCCCAGCCGTTTTAGTCCTTTTGAAGATTCTAAACTGGCTTTCGTCTCAGATGAACCAAGAACAAATTGTCATTTGACTTTTTAAGTCGAAGGCCATAAATTATTATTTATACGATGCAAACGTGGGGGAATTCACTTATATCTGAAGAATAAATTCAGTTTAGTGTCCAGCCAATACATTGTCAATTTCAAACGAATATATGCTGACCATTTATAGGGGATGGGGAAGAAGTAGTAGGATTAGCTGTATCCCATTCGTCTTTCCAGAGCCAGACAGCACCAACAATGGACTGATCGATTCACAACAAATGGGTAATATTTAGAACCCCAGTTCTTGGGCATGACATGAACCCAATATGCAGGGAGAAAGTATCATCTGTAGAAGGTCATAATTAAAAATGATATTTCTGAGGAATAAGATAAATAAAAATTGACCAGTACATCTTTCTGCATCATGTGCACTTCAGGTTGAGAAGACGTGCAATTAGAGTGCTGACAATTAAAGTAAAACTTTACAGTCTCTGTCTAATTAAGTCAGTGCTGACCTGAGAGAGAGGTTATTGCAACTCAAGAACAGAGCAAGTGAAATGAGACTTTAATGAGCTTCAGATTTCTACTGTTAAAAGGAAAAATATTTTCCATGTTATCTGTCTAAGGCCTGGCATCTGATCTGGAACCGGCTGCAAAATCCCATCACAGAGAAAGGGATTCTGATAAGGCCCACGGCCCTGATAGGATTCAGCCAAGGCAGCAGTTCTGCACAAGTTATTTATAGAATAAATGTCTGAAACCATAAGCATGGCCTCCTGATTCCTTAATTATTATTCATTTGCACCAGAAATGTATACGGTAACAGGTAAGGCAAAATAACGAGAAACAGATGTGTTAAGAGCACATTTATAAACCAATTATCTGGGTAGAGATAGCACCAGGAATTTTGGGAACAGTGATGTCATATTATTGGAATGGCATCAATAAATAGGAATTCCTGCAGGGGATAAGCAATATTTATTATAGGGACTGTGGAAGTGGGATAACAGGTATAGTAGGGAGAGATGGTGTCTATAGTAACAGTGGATAAT
Organism: Xenopus laevis; assembly: GCF_017654675.1. NCBI lineage: Eukaryota > Metazoa > Chordata > Amphibia > Anura > Pipidae > Xenopus > Xenopus laevis. The sequence continues at coordinate 3,471,924 of NC_054377.1, forward strand.
AGTCTCTGGGGAGGGAGTGTGACTGTGGGATAGCAGGTATAGTAGGGAGAGATGGTGTCTATAGTAACAGTGGGATAATAGTCTCTGGGAAGGGAATGTGACTGTGGGATAGCAGGTATAGTAGGGAGAGATGTGTCTATAGTAACAGTGGGATAATAGTCTCTGGGAAGGGAGAGTGACTGTGGGATAGCAGGTATAGTAGGGAGAGATGGTGTCTATAGTAACAGTGGGATAATAGTCTCTGGGAAGGGAGTGTGACTGTGGGATAGCAGGTATAGTAGGGAGAGATGGTGTCTATAGTAACAGTGGATAATAGTCTCTGGGAAGGGAGTGTGACTGTGGGATAGCAGGTATAGTAGGGAGAGATGGTGCCTATAGTAACAGTGGATAATAGTCTCTGGGAAGGGAGTGTGACTGTGGGATAGCAGGTATAGTAGGGAGAGATGGTGTCTATAGTAACAGTGGGATAATAGTCTCTGGGAAGGGAATGTGACTGTGGGATAGCAGGTATAGTAGGGAGAGATGTGTCTATAGTAACAGTGGGATAATAGTCTCTGGGAAGGGAGTGTGACTGTGGGATAGCAGGTATAGTAGGGAGAGATGGTGTCTATAGTAACAGTGGATAATAGTCTCTGGGAAGGGAGTGTGACTGTGGGATAGCAGGTATAGTAGGGAGAGATTGGTGTCTATAGTAACAGTGGATAATAGTCTCTGGGAAGGGAGTGTGACTGTGGGATAGCAGGTATAGTAGGGAGAGATGGTGTCTATAGTAACAGTGGATAATAGTCTCTGGGAAGGGAGTGTGACTGTGGGATAGCAGGTATAGTAGGGAGAGATGTGTCTATAGTAACAGTGGGATAATAGTCTCTGGGAAGGGAGTGTGACTGTGAGATAGCAGGTATAGTAGGGAGAGATGGTGCCTATAGTAACAGTGGATAATAGTCTCTGGGAAGGGAGTGTGACTGTGGGATAGCAGGTATAGTAGGGAGAGATGGTGTCTATAGTAACAGTGGATAATAGTCTCTGGGAAGGGAGTGTGACTGTGGGATAGCAGGTATAGTAGGGAGAGATGGTGTCTATAGTAACAGTGGATAATAGTCTCTGGGAAGGGAGTGTGACTGTGGGATAGCAGGTATAGTAGGGAAAGATGGTGTCTATAGTAACAGTGGATAATAGTCTCTGGGAAGGGGAATGACAAATAAAAGGGGGAAATGGTTATCAGCAAATGTGCCATCTCTCACTCTATTTTGGAGGTCTTGTTTTAATGGGAGAAGATACTTCCAAACGCAGACTTTATCAATGCCTCTATTTAAGCACAATGGAGTGAATACAGGGAGTTTGGCATATACTGACATTTCCCACAGTTGAAAGGTTACATAACATGTTTCATCCTGCTCACGTACTATACATATGGGAGACTGCTGGATGACTATATTCCTTTAAGTGTATAAGAAACCTCTTCCTTGCTGGATCCCACTATCCCAGAAGTAATACAATCAGTAGATTAAAAACAAAGGTTAACTAGTCAGCGCTGTTTGTATTTATTGTGTCACCAAGAGAGCAAATGTGCAATTTTAGGTGGCCATACACGTATCGATAATATTGTATGAAATTTATTTTCGTACGATATTCGGTGTGTGTATGGTAGGAGACAAGCTGAAGATATCAGCAGAAGACTTGTTGGCTACTCGATTGGGCTAGCCAGAGAATGTTGATCAGACGCCTTGATCGACCATTGTTAGTGCTGAATCGTCAGATACAGGTACAATTCTATAGTTGTATATCTGACGATTCAGCTGTGTGTATTGAAACAATCTTCATCTTTTCCAGGAAAGATCATAATTGTAACGTCTATGGCCGCCTTAACTCTCATCCATCTGCCTCTGTATGAGTGCCTCATGTTTATAGTCCAGCTAAGAATGCTGGGAGTCTGATGCCAGTTACAGCACCTTCCACATGACTGACCCTCACCTTATGGGCTTAAAACGATTGCTTCCCTTCCCTGACCGATTCTTATAAGACGACATTGACTGTTTCCCGACCCAGCGTCATTTCCTATGCTCAGTCCAATCGGAATATTTGGAAGTTGTTCCAGTCACAGCCCAGTGGGACCCGGTTGCTCTCTCACTATTGGCTGCTTCCCACGTTCTTTAATAGATTTTTCTTAAATGCAACTTTTCTATGTTTGTTACACTTGGAGCTGCCAGACTTGTGACACTGCGGTGGGTAAAGTCTACACATCTGCACAATGTATTATATATCCGTAGGCTGCACTCTGTGGGATTGTCACTTCTTTCTCAGGAGTAAGAAAATGTCCAAGCAGGCCAAGATTTGTGTAGCCAATATTCAGCATGTGTGTGTGTACCAGCAAGTGCTGCATACAATCCCTCTGTTTGCACACCAGGTATTTTGTTCTCTAACCCCCCCCCCTTGCACCGTCACAAGGAAAGACCTTGCAAGGGATAGAAGGAAACTCATCATACAGAGGCCCCTACTTCATGCACTCTAGTGTTCAGGGTCGGATTCGGCCCACAGGACACCAGGAAAAAACTTGGTGGCCCATGGCCCAGAGCTGCTCCCACCAGTCTGACACTCCACGCTCTATGATCTCTCCCTGTCCCAACTGATGCAAGGAAAGCAGGTATGCACTGGTTGTGGGCAGCTGGAGAGGGGTCCCTAAATTTGGCAGGGGGGGGTCTGGGGCCCAGAGCTGGTGTGTGTGGACCCCTGATATGGCAGCCCCAGTCCGATACTGCTGGTGTTGAATATTCCAGAGTGCTTTACAGAGATCAGTCTCTGCTTTAGTGGAGCTTACAATTTGTGACCCCTATAACATTCTTTTACACTGGGGTCAGTTTCATCAGGAAAATTATACCCCCAAAATGAATAATTAACCAACAGACAGTTTATATCAAACTAAATGGCATATAATATAATCATACCAAACTGGTATATATATTTAAGTAAATATTGCCCTTTTACATCTCTTGCCTTAAACCACCATTTTGTGATGGTCTGTGTGCTGCATCAGAGATCACCTGACCAGAAATACTGCAGCTCTAACTGTAACAGGAAGAGATCACCTGACCAGAAATACTGCAGCTCTAACTGTAACAGGATGAGATCACCTGACCAGAAATACTACAGCTCTAACTGTAACAGGAAGAGATCACCTGACCAGAAATACTGCAGCTCTAACTGTAACAGGAAGAGATTACCTGACCAGAAATACTGCAGCTCTAACTGTAACAGGAAGAGATCACCTGACCAGAAATACTGCAGCTCTAACTGTAACAGGATGAGATCACCTGACCAGAAATACTACAGCTCTAACTGTAACAGGAAGAGATCACCTGACCAGAAATACTGCAGCTCTAACTGTAACAGGAAGAGATTACCTGACCAGAAATAGTGCAGCTCTAACTGTAACAGGAAGAGATCACCTGACCAGGAATACTGCAGCTCTAACTGTAACAGGAAGAGATCACCTGACCAGAAATACTGCAGCTCTAACTGTAACTGGAAGAGATCACCTTACCAGAAATACCGCAGCTGTAACTGTAACAGGAAGAGATCACCTGACCAGAAATACCGCAGCTCTAACTGTAACAGGAAGAGATCACCTGACCAGAAAGACTGCAGCTCTAAATGTAACAGGAAGAGATCACCTGACCAGAAATACTGCAGCTCTAACTGTAACAGGAAGAGATCACCTGACCAGAAATACTGCAGCTCTAACTGTAACTGGAAGAGATCACCTGACCAGAAATACCGCAGCTGTAACTGTAACAGGAAGAGATCACCTGACCAGAAATACTGCAGCTCTAACTGTAACAGGAAGAAGTGTGGAAGCAAAAGACAAAACTCTGTCTTTTAATTGGCTCATGTGACCTAACATGTAAGGTTTGTTTGTGTGCACCGTGAATCCTACGATCCCTGGGCTGTGGTGGCCCTTTTTTTAAAATGGCAGCTTTCTATTTAGGATTACCCAATGGCACGTACTACTAACAAAATATATTATTATGAAAATTGCTTATTTACATGAAGCAGGGTTTTACACATGAGCTGTTTTGTGCAATATCTTTTTACAGAGACCTACATTGTTCGGGGGGTATAGTTTTCCTTTAACCTACCTGTATGGTCAGACCTAGAGGTAGGCAAATGCCTAGGGTGTAGCTAGGGATGGGGGTACAATTTCACCAAAAAAATGTTTTTTATATGGAAAACTGTTATCAAGAAAGCTCTAACTGATGGGAAGAGCGGCGGTTGGGAGACACAACTACCCCTAGTTCTGGCCATATCCATACCTGTAATAGAAAAAAATATTTTTTTCTGAAAAGGTGCAAAACCTTAATGGGTAAAGGGGTGATAGGGATTGGGCAGGAAACAATCCTCAGACTTCAGCAGCCCCAATGCCACCCCCTACAGCTCCACGCTTGAAACTTTAGTGTTGGAGCGGGTCAAAGGGGGGCTGGATCGCTAGTGCAATTAACACTATAGCACTAGCGGAGCCTGATGTCTTGGTTAAAAAATGGAAATTTGGCTCTTAAAGTTACAAGAGGCAACTTTGTGCCACCCCTTGTAACTTGCCGTTCACTGTCGCCTGAGGCAAGTGGTTCTGGGCAAGAATCACAATTTTTGAGTGCCAGTACCCTTAGCCCAGCTCTGCATACCTGTGTGTACCTGTACCTGTGTTTTTGGAGTGTGGGAGTAACCAGGGAACTCATGCAAGCAGAAGGTGGAACATACAAATTCCTTGTGGATGGTGCCCTGGCTACAATTAAACACTGGACCCCAGCCCTGTAAGGTAGTAGTGCCATCCATTGCCCCTCCTTGTTGCTCACATGTCATAAGCTCCATATCACATGCACACAACACACACTCACTTGGGTCAGTTTCATTCAATATTATTGCATCATTGGTGTTGTATGTGACATCATCATGCAAAAGTCTCTGTATTTCAAAAGACACCCATGGACTCTAAAGGTTCCATATTACCTCTTAGCATGTTAAACCTCAGTGCCTGCAGCATTCTGCTCTTTCCCTAAAATAAAACTAAAAAAATCACTTGGAGACTGAGTTTGCACAGCACATCTGCATCCAATGAAAAATATATTAGGTGTCGGCTTTCAATTTGCCATATTTTATGGCTGCAAGAGGTGGTACGTCTGTGCTAGAGAGGAGCCCCTGACATGCTTTACTGTTCAGCGCTATTGATTCAAATGAGGCGAGTGCACACGGCTCAAAAGGGAGGATTTTTTTAAAAAAAAAACATAAATGGAAAATACATTAAGGGCCTTAAATGGTTCTTACACAGAACAATAACTGTTGGAAAGTTACGACCAAAGGATAATATAATGTGCTTTGTGCCCTTTATGCTGCCTCAGCCTATCTGTAAATCTGCCTGTCTGTCTGTCTGTCTGTCTGCTTAGTACTTATCTATCTACTTTATATATGTTTTAGTTATAAATAATTCTCTTTATACCATTCAGCAATCAATTTATACATTCACATCCTTGTCTATTTTCAGTCTTTCTGCAATCTTAATTGTGTATCTATATCTATATATTTGTCTGTCATCTATCTGTCTGTCTGTCTGTCATCTATCTATTATCAGCCATCTATCTATCTATCTATCTATCTATTCATCCATTATCTATCTATCTATCTATCTATCTATCTATCATCTATCTATCTCTCTATCTATCTATCTATCTATCTATCTATCTATCTATTCATCCATTATCTATCTATCTATCTATCTATCTATCTATCTATCTATCTATCTATCTATCTATTTGTATTTCTGCTATCTATGTAACTATCTGTCTCTGTCTATCTATTATCAGTCATCTATATATCTATCTGTGACATTGCTCAGTTAATCATATTTACCTGCTAGCGGAACTATAGTGAAAATGAAAATTTAATATAAGCTTCTGCATACTGAAATAAGAAACTTTCTAAATACAATCAATTAAATATTCTGCATCGTTCCTGAAATAATCAAGTTTATGTTCACTATTCCTCTCTCAGCATCTGTTTCTCTTCATTCTCTCTTCATGCAGCAGTTGGGTGTCAGATATTCATTGACAGTTAGATCCAATATATCTTATAGGGGGCTCCTTTTGCCTAGAAGATGTATTAGAGGTCACTCTATTAAACTCACCAGACATCATGTCTCTCTACATGCAGGATTTGTGCAAAAGGCAGTTATTTTGTTAGATTTTGTTTTTACTGGAATCAGTTATTTGAGTGAGCTCTAATTCATCTGCTAGGAAAGGAAGCCCCCCTATAAGACATATTGGATCTAACTGTCAGTGAATATCTGACACCCAACTGCTGTATGAAGAGAGAATGAAGAGAAACAGATGCTGAGAGAGGAATAGTAAAGATAAACTTGATTATTTCAGGAACGATGCAGAATATTTAATTGATTGTATTTAGAAAGTTTCTTATTTCAATAATATGTTACATTTTCATTTTCGCGATAGTTCTTTAAGCAACATGGCTGCTTGCTGTATACTCTATGATGTCAGCAGTCAGGCCAAGAAAGCAACTGGCCACAGTCAGGGCATGGGTAGCTGTCCTGCTATATGAGAACTTACTGTCACCTGGTGGCATAACTTAAATTTGCCAACCCGGCAAAAATACATTTTTGGGGCCCCCTCTGCTCTGCGCTACTGTTGCCTGCTTGTATTGTACATGTGGGTTCAGGCAGGAGGGAGAGAGAGAGGAGACCCAATGACACTGGCCCAGTTTATTCTGAGGCCCAAGGTGACAATCCTACCTGTGAGGTAACCGGTAAGTACAACATTTGAGAGAGGGAGGGACAGTGTTCTTTTGGAAAATGAGGTAAGGTGTCTAGAGTTGCCATCTTCTTTGGAAAAAAAATATTTACCTTTGCCATGTTTTTATAGGAAATAATTGCAGCAAATGAGGTAAAGTGTCCTGCGAGGTGAGCAAGAAGTACTTACAACAAATCAGAAAGAGCAAATGTCATGTGACACAACCAGGAAGTGTGACTATGAAGATTTTCATTCATTCAGGTCATGGTATATCTAGTATAGGTAAATCTAAATCAGATGGACTTGCTGAGTAACGTCTGTACCCCGGAGGATTAAGAACACTTCACACGTCCATTCACGCAACTCTCACAAGTAACACCTGTATCTAGGAGTTGCATGACACATTGGATAATCCTATCCAGGGCCCGAACTAGGGGTAGGCAGAGTAGGCACGTGCCTAGGGCGCAAAGCTGGGGGGGTGCCAGGCACGTACCTGCTCTGTCGCCTACCCCGTGTCCGGTCCCGTCTCTCCCCGACGGTCGGTGTCATCTCTCGCGTAAATGCGCTTCTGCGCATGCACGATGAATCCAACTTTCGTGCATGCGCGCTGGAGGCAAGTTTCGCGCATGCGCAGTACTGAGCCAGCGCCGTGGCCCGACAGGTTGCCTAGGGCGTCTGGCTGGGTTGGCCCGGCTCTGATCCTATCACAATAACTACACAGAATCAACACCTCTGAGAATTTCTTCAGATGTCACTTCTCTGAAGAGTTACAATGTGCCATTGTGATTGGATTAGTGGAAGAGTTTATATGCTGAGAACTTCCCACATCAGTCAGTTGTACTGAAGAAGCTGCTCGGATGAGTAGTGAAACGTCTTCAATCATTACTCAGCAAGTCCAGTTGTTTTTAGATTTACCTATACTGGATAAACCAGGAAGTACTTACAGCTAATGAGAGAGTGAGGAAAGTGTCATGTGAATTAATCAGGAAGTACTTACAGCTAATGAGAGAGTGAGGAACGTGTCATATGAGATAATCAGGAAGTACTTACAGCTAATGAGAGAGTGAGGAAAGTGTCATGTGAGTTAATCAGGAAGTACTTACAGCTAATGAGAGAGTGAGGAAAGTGTCATGAGAGGTAACCAGGAAGTACTTACAGCTAATGAGAGAGTGAGGAAAGTGTCATGAGAGGTAACCAGGAAGTACTTACAGCTAATGAGAGAGTGAGGAAAGTGTCCTGTGAGGTAACCAGGAAGTACTTACAGCTAATGAGAGAGTGAGGAAAGTGTCATGTGAGTTAATCAGGAAGTACTTACAGCTAATGAGAGAGTGAGGAAAGTGTCATGTTAGTTAAACAGGATGTACTTACAGCTAATGAGAGAGTGAGGGGAAGTATCATGTCACGTAACCAGGAAGTACTTACAGCTAATGAGAGAGTGAGGGGAAGTATCATGTCACGTAACCAGGAAGTACTTACAGCTAATGAGAGAGTGAGGAAAGTGTCATGTTAGTTAAACAGGATGTACTTACAGCTAATGAGAGAGTGAGGGGAAGTATCATGTCACGTAACCAGGAAGTACTTACAGCTAAAGTGTCATGTGAGTTAAACAGGAAGTACTTACAGCTAATGAGAGAGTGAGGGGAAGTATCATATGAGGTAACCAGGAAGTACTTACAGCTAATGAGAGAGTGAGGGGAAGTATCATATGAGGTAACCAGGAAGTACTTACAGCTAATGAGAGAGTGAGGGGAAGTATCATATGAGGTAACCAGGAAGTACTTACAGCTAATGAGAGAGTGAGGAAAGTGTCATGTTAGTTAAACAGGAAGTACTTACAGCTAATGAGGGTAGGGTTGCCATCTTCTGCAGTCAGGAGGCTTATTTGGAAATCCAGACAGGCAGTTTGATGTTTGAACCCAGACAGCCCTCCCGAAAACTAGGCTGTCCGGGTGAAAACCAAATGAGGGAGTGAGGGAATGTGTCTTGTGAGGTAACCAGGAAGTATTTACAGCTAATGAGAGAGTGAGGGGAAGTATCATGTGAGGTAACCAGGAAGTACAGGCAGTCCCTGGGTTACATACGAAATAGGGTCAGTAGGTTTGTTCAGTGCCGGGCCAAGCAGGCCAGCCTGCTCCCCCACCCCACGCATCTAAACATGACCGCAACCTGCGCACATGCGCATTAGCAGAGAGGAATGTGAGGAGAGCGGTCTGATGGGAGGGGAGCGTCTTAAGTAGGGATGCACTGAATCCACTATTTTGAATTCAGCCGAACCCCTGAATCCTACGGCCGAATACGGAACTGAATCCGAATCCTAATTTGCTTATAGAATCCTGGCTGAATCCAGAACCGAATCCTGGAATCTGTGCATCCCTAGTCTTAAGGGGTGGGGAAAAGGTCTGATGGGAGGGGAGAGCCACAGAGGGGAGAAATGAGAGCGGAACACAGGACAGTGAACAGGAACTAGAGGTAGGGAGAAGATGGTCTTAGAGGTACGTGTCTGGCGCCCCTCTGTTGTTGCGTCCTAGGCAGGTGCCTTTTCTGCCTGCCCCTAGTTCCGGCCCTGGGTTTGTTCTTAAGTTTCATTTGTTTTTAAGTTGAAACATATACATTTACTTATTAAAGGCAACTTAGATAGATGTTTGTCTTAACATCGTATTTATTTTTATCTCTCTGTGCTCCACAGTAGACAACACACGCCAGAGCTATTAAAGCTAAATGCGAATAAAGGCCAAGCAAACCATAGTATGTTACTGTAATAGCCTCTGTTTGTAAGTATGAGTTGTATGTAAGTCGGGTGTAGGTAACTTGAAGACTCCCTGTACTTACAGCTAATGAGAGTGTGAGGGAAGTGTCCTGTGAGGTAACCGGGAAGTACTTACAGCTAATGAGACTAAGGTAAGTAATAGCTCTTCTATAAAGGTACAGAACAGACATTTCTGAGGTAGAATTACTGAGTTGCATTCAAGTAACTAGTTCTCTCATCTAATCAATATATCTATGGGTCTATCACCTCAATTTTCAGATCAGCTGTCTAAATCTATTTCTCTGTAATTATGTTTTCTGGTGTGTCTCACACTCTTCCCTTAGCACTATAACATCATCATGGCTGATCAGTCAGCCTGCCATTGCACCAGGCATATTCAGATCAATAAGCAGACAAAAAAAAACAATTTGGTGGAAGTATGGACGATGGGTTGACAGATATTCAGGGAAGCTATTACAAGCCCATAAGAATACACATTGCCGTAATGCAACCCCAACACATTCACATTTGCTTCTCAAGCAGAACTATAAAAATAGCAAAGAATGGAATCTCAACATAACTTTTTTATTGTAGTTCTTGGAGGGCAATGGCCCATGAAGCAAAAAGAAAACCCAATTCTCATCAATAGTCCAAAGAAAACAAAATATCTGGAAGCAGCAGCAGCAGCACGCAGCGAGCGCCTGTAAGTACTGACGTCATGGAACAGTCTGCTGTGAGTTGGATCTTATTAGAAACGAAATGGTTTATGAAATGTGTAGAACCTGATACACTTGATGTTCCATCATTCAAAGATGGAAAAATATATATTTAATTTTTGAAAAAAATACATTTAATCCTCTTTAACTTTCAATCTACACCAGATTTAAAAATCGTTTTTGAAAAAATGGTAAAATAGAAAAGAAATAACCAGAAATTTAAAATACTTAAATCTACAGACGTGCCGGGTCACTAAACTCACCCTATGCGGTGGTGGCGGAACTCCTCACATGCTTTTGTAATTTCACGCCAAATTAAAAAAAAAAAAAAACAGTTAACCAATGTGACCGCTAATTGCTTGGTTGTTTATTGATGGTAAAATGAGAAGCACAGATTTGAGAAGTCTGGTGCTAATTTATTTAAAGGGGTTCCAGGGGGGGGTCATTCCTTTATGGGCATATCAAGTCTATAAGGAAATGGGTAATATATGGGATTTTTTTTTCTCTGTGTTTGTTTTCTCACTCATTTAAAAAAAATGTGGGTTTTTTTTAAAAAAAAATAAATACATTTTCTGCAACAGGGTCTCACTGTGCCTATGGCTCAGCTTACTGTTTTTAGACTTCAGCTTTCACGCAATATAATTTAGACACCCCAACCTCATTAGTAAGAGACAACTGGCGCTGGCTCCACCCAAATTAAAAAGTACATAGAGCCGCAATAAACCTACAATCAACACACTTCTCTAATGGTAATGCAGAACCTCACTAGACTCAGGGATATAGCTACAGAGGAGGCAAACCCTGCAGTTGCAACGGGGCCCAGGAGTGTAGGGGGACCAGTAAGGCCCTAATTAAAGGGCAATTTCAATATATCTTAGTACTACAGGTCAACTTACCCTAAATCGAGTTTGCTGTGACTAGATGGATACACAGGTGGTCATAATAATAGGGTAAGCTCCTTGCTAGTGGTGGCTGAATCTGACCAGTGCCGTAACTAGAGGGGGGCGGGCCCTGGTGCGTGACGTCCCCCCTATGTACACAACGGATTTCACTGGCGAGCGGGCTGCCGGGGGGCCCTGAGGGGGTGTGGGCCCTGGGTGCCTGCACTTTAGGAGAGAAATGCTTTCTGGCAGGCAGCTGTTTTTCCTTCTCAATGTAACTGAATGTGTCTCAGTGGGACCTGGATTTTACTATTGAGTGTTGTTCTTAGATCTACCAGGCAGCTGTTATCTTGTGTTAGGGAGCTGTTATCTGGTTATCTTCTCATTGTTCTTTTGTTTGGCTGCTGGGGGGGGGGAAAGGGAGGGGGTGATATCACTCCAACTTGCAGTATAGCAGTAAAGAGTGATGGAAGTTTATCAGAGCACAAGTCACATGACTGGGGGCAGCTGGGAAATTGACAATATGTCTAGACCCATGTCAGATTTCAAAATTGAATATAAAAAAATCTGTTTGCTCTTTTGAGAAATGGATTTCAGTGCAGAATTCTGCTGGAGCAGCTCTATTAACTGATTCATTTTGAAAAAAAATTTTTTTCCCATGACAGTATCCCTTTAAACTTACACTTCAATTGTGGGAAAACGATAAAAAATAAAAGATGAAAAGCAATTGAAAAAAGTTATTGTTTATGGCAAACAATCTGAAAATAACTCAACTGAAAACGTATTTGGAAGCTGAACAAACCCTTTAAGTCGAATTGTTAGACAGAGACCAGACTGTATCAGGCAGCAGGTGAAGATACTAAAGTAATGGAAGTTGGTTGGGGCAATATAAAGACTTAGGAATGTTTCCTCCCATCTGGGAGTGAATTGGCCTAAAAGGTTACTGCATTTCCACAACCAATTACTCTACTCCGAGGCCTCATCTCTTTTCATATTGGCCCATAAATCAGTTAGTTGGAAGGGATTTGGCCAATAAGCATCTGATAAGCTTCTGCCAAGAGAAAGAGTAGCAACTAGATCTTTGCAGTCCATGCCATGATCCTACAGTTCTGTTTCGGCTTTAGAAATATGTTCCCTTTTTATACTCTCTTGGCAGCTACATGGTCAGATAATTAACTTTTTTTCAGGGAGACAAAGGATATTTGTTAATGACCTTAAACTAAATATTTTTCCTATGCCGTATATCTTTCCCTCTTTCACTTGGCATGAGATAGGAATTGTTTTTCAATGTGATTTATCTTTCCATTCCATTTTCATACTGTACCTGAAATTCCTTCGCTTCTAACCAAAATTAAAGCCAAATCAGGCTGATGGACCATTTGGCCAGAAATCCGATTGTAATAGACATCTGGGCAGACCCATTGGGATAGGACTACATCACCATGTTGAGTTTTTTAGCCACATATCAGTTTAACAGGTCATCACGTAGGCCCCATACATGAGCCAGTAAACTGCCAACTCCTTCTATCGGTCTTGTTGCCTATTCTTAGTCATTGTAAAACAATAGCTATCGCAGCATAGGCATTCCCCTGTACTAAGCACAATTCAGCATGAACAGTCCCTAAGTTTGCTCATAGTCTGTACAGAGAGATCCCATAAAACTATGGCAGCATAGGTATTCCCTGTACTAAGTACAATTCAGCAGGAACAGCCCCTAAGTTTGCTCATAGTCTGTACAGAGAGATCCCATAAAACTAAATCAGCACAATTCAGCAGGAACAGTCCCATAAGTTTGCTCATAAAACTATGGCAGCATAGGTATTCCCCTGTAATAACACAATTCAGCAGGAACAATACCCTAGGTTTGCTCATAGTCTGTACAGAGAGATCCCATAAAACTATGGCAGCATAGGTATTCACCTATACTAAGCACAATTCAGCAGGAACAGTCCCTAAGTTTGCTCATAGTCTGTACAGAGAGATCACATAAAACTAAATCAGCATAGGTATTCCCTGTACTAAGCACAATTCAGCAGGAACAGTACCCTAGGTTTGCTCATAGTCTGTACAGAGAGATCCCATAAAACTATGGCAGCATAGGTATTCCTCTGTACTAAGCACAATTCAGCAGGAACAGTCCCTAAGTTTGCCCATAGTCTGTACAGAGAGATCCCATACAACTATGGCAGCATAGGTATTCCTCTGTACTAAGCACAATTCAGCAGGAACAGCCCCTAAGTTTGCTCATAGTCTGTACAGAGAGATCCCATAAAACTATGGCAGCATAGGTATTCCCTGTACTAAGCACAATTCAGCAGGAACAGTCCCCTAAGTTTGCTCATAGTCTGTACAGAGAGATCACATAAAACTATGGCAGCATAGATTTCCCTCCTTTATTAAACAATTATAGTGAAAACGTTGATGAAAATCGCAATAATCATTTAAAGGAATAAATGCATTCATATTCTAATTATATGAAGCTAGACCTTTTCAGTGTACATATTAAACCTCCCCAAGCTTCAAATTTAAGCATCCAACAATATTTTCAGGGTTTTTTTTTTCCAGGGACACAGTAACTCCATTTAATATTGTGCCGTGTGTGTGTTTGTATGGGAAAGGTCAGAGGTAAAGCTGCTGTATATACTAATGATCCATAGCAGGGCTGGTATTTATATTTATGGTATTGGAATGTCGCACATGTGGACAATAAAGGGCAGATTTCTAAGCCGGGCTACAGAGCTGAATCATGTGTTGTCTCAGCAAATTTACCCTTGATCTTCAGATGAATCAGCTCCATTCAGACTCTCAGCTTTTCTTTCTCTTCTACTAAATGGGGTCAGGGCTTGTAGAGCCATCGCCTTTCCTTTTAAAGGAGAATTAACCCCTCCCAACTCATTTTAACTACTAGGGGCTCTGCACTACCCCCCAACTGTAAGGTTCTGCTGAGATTCGAGAAAAGAACCCTTGGCTTTCTGGCTTTATGTCCTTTCCACTGGGACAGGTGAGCAGCTAGAAGGCTTTCTTCCATATATTTCACCTGGTCTTTACCATCCCTTCCCTGGTGGCATACCTCCAAACTGTCCTGTTTTTAATGGGACAGTCCTGATTTTGACACACAGTCCCTGATTGTTATTGAAATGTCCCGACTTTCTCTTTGATCTCCAGCCAGAAAAACTTAATTGGCTTTTGGCAAAGAGCCCAGAATATGTGGCAGTTTCACTTAGATACTTTTGTTACAATTTAAGATAAGTAAAGAAACATTTATAACAATTTTAGATAAGCAGGTCTCTTAAGGGAAACTTAATTCACTTTCATTAGCAAAACTATAATAACTCATAAAACCTGACCCTAAAACCCCCAGAAATGTGTTCAAACTTTCCATAACCTGCCAAATTTTGTGAAATGGACATGGTAATTAGGGGGCATGGCCATAAATGGTTGTGGTCAAAATTTCCACCACACTGAACGCAGCACAGATTTCTGTCCCTCTTTCTATTTTCAAAATGTGGGAAGGTATGGAGTGAAGGCAGCCAATCAGGGCAGGCTCTGCCCTGGCGTTGGACTGGGGGTCCGGGAAGGATAGGGTTGCCACCTGGCCGGCATTTTACTGGCCTGGCCGGTAAAAATGATGGTTGATCCCAATGGTCGTAATAGGGAAAAAGGTAAATATATAGCAAGGCTGGTATATATTTTTTCCAGAAAAGGCTCCCAATGCAGTTTATTGGCAATATGTTAGCCACAACAGTGCAAGCTAGAATGCCATTTTTATTCTTTATAATGCTTTACCATACCTGAGTAAACAGCTCTAGACACTGTCTCTGTTTGTTTAGGATAGCAGCTGCCATATTAGCTTGGTGTGACATCACTTCCTGCCTGAGTCTCTCCCTGCTCTGGGCTCAGATTACAGGAGGCCCTGGAGGTTTAAGCTGAAGGCAAAAAGTCTGATACAGAAGCCCATGAGTACAAAATAGAAGGAAAGAAATGTGATGTTTCTTTAGACAGAGGACTCACAGCAGCATTACTTTGAGAGGTTACTGGTGTATTTATATAGACCTTTCTGATAAAGTTTACTTACTTTTAACCTTTCCTTCTCCTTTAAGGACTCCCTCCTTTCCCTATAGAAATCCCTTACAGATCCTGACACCAACCCCAAACATGCCCAGTATCCTGGTACCTGTCCGCCAAATGTAGAGCTGTATTTGCAGAAACGCTAGGGTAGAGCTAGGGAGGGGAGGGACTATGCAGAGTTGTGCGCAGCAGAGCCATGTGGGCGGAGTTAGGGGGAGACTAGACAGGATTGTGGTCAACAGAGCCATTTGGCAGAGCTAGGGGGGACTAGACAGTATTGTGCTCAGCAGAGCCCAGTGGGCGGAGCTAGGGGGACTAGACAGGATTGTGGTCAGCAGAGCAATCTGGGCAGAGCTAGGGGGACTAAACAGGATTGTGCTCAGCAGAGCCATGTGGGCGGAGCTAGGGGGACTAGACAGGATTGTGCTCAGCAGAGCAATGTGGGCGGAGCTAGGGGGACTAGACAGGATTGTGCTCAGCAGAGCAATGTGGGTGGGTGGACAAGACTGTGACAGACTAATGAAAAATAAAAATACCTTACCGAGAAAGCTGGTGAGCCACAAAGCCAGATCTTCTTTCATGGGCAACAGGTTGGCCTCATGCCTTATTGCCAGCCACTGGCTGTATTGGTGCATATCCGAAAGCCCAGGCCCTCGCCCCGCAGGGCTCAATGTGGTGCACATCATATTTTGGGGGTTTCTCTCTCTCTCTCTGGAGAAATAAAATGAACAAGGATGAGCAAATATTGTTTAGTTTGCTCTGCTATTATTATTATTGTAAGAATGTCACTTCTTCACTGACTACACAAACCACGTTGCATCATCCAGCTCTCCTCTAGATCAGACTCCATTTCCCATAATGCCTTGCCCACTTCTTTGAGTCTCCTTCACAGGTACACGACATACAAGGCATTGTGGGAACTGGAGTCTTTGCTTGAGGCAAGATGCCAATGCTGTGTTTTAATGGCATGGATAGTCAGAACAAGCAATGGAGACAAAAATAGCCAGATGCTGCTTTCAAAAGAAACAACTTTTCCTAAAAAACTTCTTAAAATTATTAAAAGTGTATAACTATGTCTTAAGGGCACATTGCCTACAATTACATTTAATTTTCAATATGCAGAATTTCATTCTTTTTTCACTACTTATGTGCAGTTTATAGACTCTATTGCTCTGCAATTCCCAAACTGTCATGTTATGGGCCATGTTCTGGGTGCATAACAAGCTATGCAAGATCTAAAGAGTAGAGTTCTATTTCTCTCCTGTGATGGTCAGTATTTGTAGTTAGTTACATAGTTACATAGTTAAATTGGGTTGAAAAAAGACAAAGTCCATCAAGTTCAACCCCTCCAAATGAAAACCCAGCATCCATGTATGATTAATGTAAATACCCACCTATTATAAAGCGCTATGGAACATATTGTTCTCCTATTGATACTGTACTTTGTTAATACATTAGTTCACTTTATTGTTTATAAATACAAAATACAGAGAAGGAATGTTCTGGGCACACAATAAGCTATACCCTCATACTGTACTGTCTAAGGGAATCAATATGGCACCTCCCTCCTCCCATATGTATAAATACAAATATACAGAGAAGGAATGTTCTGGGCACACAATAAGCTATACCCTCATACTATACTGTCTAAGGGAATCAATATGGCACTCCTCCTCCCATATGTATAAATACAAATATACAGAGAAGGAATGTTCTGGGCACACACTAAGCTATACCCTCATAATGTACTGTCTAAGGGAATCAATAGGGCACCTCCTCCCATATGTATAAATACAAATTTACAGAGAAGGAATGTTCTGGGCACACAATAAGCTATACCCTCATACTGTACTGTCTATGGGAATCAATATGGCACCTCCCTCCTCCCATATGTATAAATACAAATATACAGAGAAGGAATGTTCTGGGCACACAATAAGCTATACCCTCATACTGTAATGTCTAAGGGAATCAATATGGCACCTCCTCCTCCCATATGTATAAATACAAATATACAGAGAAGGAATGTTCTGGGCACACAATAAGCTATACCCTCATACTGTACTGTCTAAGGCAGGGATCCCCAACCTTTTGAACCCGTGAGCAACATTTAGAAGTAAAAGTAGTTGGGGAGCAACACTAGCATGTTCTTGGGGTGCCAAATAAGGGCTGCGATTGGCCATTAAGTAGTCCCTATGTGGATTGTCAACCTACATTGAGGCTCTGTTTGGCAGTACACCTGGTTTTTATACAACCAAAACTTGCCTCCAAGCCAGGAATTCGAAAATAAGCACCTGCTTTGAGGCCACAGGGAGCAACATCCAAGGGGTTGGAGAGCAACATGTTGCTCACAAGCTACTGGTTGGGGATCACTGGTCTAAGGGAATCAATATGGCACTTCCTCCTCCCATATGTATAAATACAAATATACAGAGAAGGAATGTTCTGGGCACACAATAAGCTATACCCTCATACTGTACTGTCTAAGGGAATCAATATGGCACCTCCTCTTCCCATATGTATAAATACAAATATACAGAGAAGGAATGTTCTGGGCACACAATAAGCTATACCCTCATACTGTACTGTCTAAGGGAATCAATATGGCACCTCCCTCCTCCCATATGTATAAATACAAATATACAGAGAAGGAATGTTCTGGGCACACAATAAGCTATACCCTCATACTGTACTGTCTAAGGGAATCAATATGGCACCTCCTCCTCCCATATGTATAAATACAAATATACAGAGAAGGAATGTTCTGGGCACACAATAAGCTATACCCTCATACTGTACTGTCTAAGGGAATCAATATGTCACCTCCCTCCTCCCATATGTATAAATACAAATATACAGAGAAGGAATGTTCTGGGCACACAATAAGCTATACCCTCATACTGTACTGTCTAAGGGAATCAATATGGCACCTCCTCCTCCCATATGTATAAATACAAATATACAGAGAAGGAATGTTTTGGGCACACAATAAGCTATATCCTCATACTGTACTGTCTAAGGGAATCAATATGGCACCTCCTCCTCCCATATGTATAAATACAAATATACAGAGAAGGAATGTTCTGGGCACACAATAAGCTATACCCTCATACTGTACTGTCTAAGGGAATCAATATGGCACCTCTTCCTCCCATATGTATAAATACAAATATACAGAGAAGGAATGTTCTGGGCACACAATAAGCTATACCCTCATACTGTACTGTCTAAGGGAATCAATATGGCACCTCCTCCCATATGTATAAATACAAATATACAGAGAAGGAATGTTGTTGAACGTTGTGATAATTATTTTGCCACTGATGTGATAGATGAATGAGGAATTCTTAGGAAGCAAAAACTGGAGCGCTGATCCCTAAACCCAAACAAACCGTCAGTGATTGATGCTGGCAGGCGCGATCCGCACAATATCCTTACAAACCCGGGTTTAGGATCTCGGCTCAGGGAAAGGCTGCTACAATAAACCAATTTGATTTACAACCAAAAAAGCTGCTTGTTAAACCCAATCCATGTATCGCCCTGGCCCAGGTTCAAAATGAATCCCCGAGGGTTACAGACTGATGCAGGACTCTTGTTGTGATTTCCATTTGTTTAAAGGTGGAGATACAGCTAAAAAATTAACTTCTTGTAGGCATTCTTATTCTCGGTTATTTAGTCATCTGTTCTGTGTTTTCTAAAAGCTTTTATTTATTCTGTTTTATTTGAAGTTCAGATTCAGTTATAATACTTCAAGCAGTGGCTGCACAGATCCTATCTGATCCCCATTGTAAGCAGCAGTCCTGTCCTGCTTTATGGCAGCTGAGATTCTAGCTATCTGTATAACAGAACATTCTGTCCCAGTGGCTGCACAGATCCTATCTGATCCCCATTGTAAGCAGCAGTCCTGTCCTGCTTTATGGCAGCTGAGATTCTAGCTATCTGTATAACAGAACATTCTGTCCCAGTGGCTGCACAGATCCTATCTGATCCCCAGTGTAAGCAGCAGTCCTGTCCTGCTTTATGGCAGCTGAGATTCTAGCTATCTGTATAACAGAACATTCTGTCCCAGTGGCTGCACAGATCCTATCTGATCTCCATTTGAAGCAGCAGTCGTGCCCTGCTTTATGGCTGAGATTCTAGCTATCTGTATAACAGAACATTCTGTCCCAGTGGCTGCACCGATCCTATCTGATCCCCATTGTAAGCAGCAGTCCTGTCCTGCTTTATGGCAGCTGAGATTCTAGCTATCTGTATAACAGAACATTCTGTCCCAGTGGCTGCACAGATCCTATCTGATCCCCAGTGTAAGCAGCAGTCCTGTCCTGCTTTATGGCAGCTGAGATTCTAGCTATCTGTATAACAGAACATTCTGTCCCAGTGGCTGCACAGATCCTATCTGATCTCCATTTGAAGCAGCAGTCGTGCCCTGCTTTATGGCTGAGATTCTAGCTATCTGTATAACAGAACATTCTGTCCCAGTGGCTGCACAGATCCTATCTGATCTCCATTTGAAGCAGCAGTCGTGCCCTGCTTTATGGCTGAGATTCTAGCTGTCTCTTTAACACTGGATTCAGTCCACCATTGATTTAATTGGTCCAAGAGGCCATTGTTTGGATTGACCCAGTTTAACCCATCACTTGACAACCTTGTCAGAGCTCTGTATCTGAATGGCCAGATCAGCTTCATTTAGAAACCAAGATCCTTAATGACATATAAAAAAACAGCAATACATAATTTCAAAGGGGCAGTTTGCTTTATAATTAAATAATAGTACTATGCATGTTGTCCCGTTGTGAACTTTACACTATTATCAAATTATTAGAGTCCTGCTTACCCTAGCAACCAGGAATTTGATTAAATGACAGAATGGATAAATAGTAGAGGGGCTGAACAAAAACAGATGTGATAAATAATAACAATACAAAATGTTACTATGCTTGCATTGCTATGCCCTGTAACCGTATACATTTCAGATTAGATAGGGAAATGAATTAAAATGTTAATAAGTCAAAACATTTGAATATATTTGAACTTCCCATTTCGGTTGTTGATATTTAATGGGTTTATTTGTAGCAATTGATTGCAATATAAACTTGATCAGGAACCGGATCAGGAAGTGGGCAGGTGCAAAAGGAAACCCTTGCATTGCATTCCCATCTATAGTGTATGTAATGGGGTTTGATACAGTGATAAAGCAAATTTAAAGGTATGTACTTTTCAGACTTTTCCGTAGAGTCAAGGACCACCCGATGAACTTAGTATATTATAGAATGGCCAATTCTAAGCAAATTTTCAATTGGTCCTCGTTATGGTTTTATGGAGTTTTTTAATCATGTGCCTTCTTCTTCTGACTCTTTCCAGCCTTCAAAAAGGGGTCACTGACCCATCTAAAAGCAAATGCTCTGTAAGGCTACACATTTATTGCTACTTTTTATTACTCATCTTTCTAATCAGTCCCTCTCCTATTCATTTTCCAGTCTCTTATTCAAATCAATGCATGCTTGCTAGGGTAACTTGGACCCTAGCAACCAAACTGTTGAAACTGCGAACCGGAGAGCTGCTGAATAAAAAGCTAAATAACTCAAAAACCACAAATAATAAAAAATGAAAACCAACGTCAAGTTTTCCCCACAATATCACCCTCTACATCATACTAAAAGTTAACTTAAAAGGTGAACAACCCCTTTAAAGGGGTTGTTCACCTTCCAAACACTTCTGTTCAGTTCAGTTGTTTTCAGGTTGTTCTCCATAAACAAAGATTTTTTCCAATTACTTCTTATTTTCTATGTGTGACTGCAAAGTTAAATTTTTCACCTTCTAAAGCAGCTCTGGGAGGGGGGTCGCCGACCCTGAAACCTGTTCTAACTTGATACATTTAGTTGCAACATTTCTTATCTTTGTCCCTGCTGAGTTTCATTCCAGGCAGCTGTTAGAATTGATACAATAGTTGCTAATACTCCAGAGATGCTGCTGAAAAATGTTTCAACTAAATGTTGCAAAATTGAAGCAGTTTAAAGTCTTCACCTGAATGAGCTGTCACTCAAACGCCAGAGACAGGGACATTAAACTTTAAACTTAGATTTTGGAAAAACTGTAAAAAAATAAAAAATGGAGAGTAATTGAAAAAAAACGCTTTATTTCTGAAAACAATTGAACTGAAAAAAGTTTTTGAAGGTGAACGACCCCTTTAAGAAAAAAAGAAACAAAATACATCCTAATTTTATATATAGAGAGAGACAGTTACCTGTGCAGCAGCCAACAGCAACGTTATCCTTAGGTTTTTAGTTTTTTCTTTTAAACAAACAATTTGCCAGATATTTAAAAAAAATTATGTTTGAATGAATTTTAAATTCAGTATGGTATTAAATGATACTCAATGCAATGATAACCTAACGAAGAATATTACATTGTGACAGGTGAATTTTTAATTTGAATTTTTGCAAAAAAGTTATTACATTGGTCCAATTCCCCTGCAATATAGTTAAGGAAAAAATATATATTTCCTAATTTTATACGTCGAGAGACAGTGACTTGTGCACTAGCCAATAGCAATGTTATCCTTAATTTTTTTTAAACAAACAATTGCCAAATTTTTAAAAAATATGAATTTTAAATTCAATAACCAAGTTTACTATAGTTTTAATTTAAACTCATGCTCTGTCCAATACAATTTTGATTCTAGATCCATGTATAAGAGTTGGTACAGTTGGCAGTGAAATGGGCACAAGTGATAGGCAGGCAAGTTCCTTACCTCGTCGGTGGCTTTTCCGTTGCAGAAAGAGTCTCACGTCGGACCCAGCGAGGGCATTAAAAGTCCTCAGGCTCCCTGCAAGCGACTCTCCCTGTAATGTGGTCCAATCCTTCTTTTCCCCCCTCTATAAAAGTTAAAAAAAAAAAAGGTATGTGGGATTCAGAGGGGCATTGTCAGGCAAAGAATTTAGCCTAGGATGGTTTACAGTACACCTAATGGCATGTAACAGTTTCAACAAATTGTAAGGGCAAAAAAAAAAAAAACCTCTCCCCCCCTCCCATTCCAACAGCAGCGAACAGTGAGCTTCTTATGTGGCTCCACAGAGACAACTTTATTTTTGGAGAGTTTTAAGCTCACAGGGCAGCGCTTGTGTTTGGCCAAGTCATTTAAACTATCTGCTGATATTTCCAAATGATCGTTTGCTGTAAACAATACGGGAGAAGTAGGCCACCGACAGTAACCGATGCTCCTTCATTTCTACTCTCTGCCCGAAACAATAGAGAGAGAGAGAGGGACACCGTGGGTTTGTTGGGGGCGGATAGGCACAATTTAACCCCTTTATCGCTCACAATCCTGAATTTAGTTATATTGTAGCTGCAAGCTGTGTATACTCAGTACATGGATAAGAATGTATCAACTTAAAGGGATACTGTCATGGGAAAACATGTTTTTTTCAAAACGCATCAGTTAATAGTGCTGCTCCAGCAGAATTCTGCACTGAAATCCATTTCTCAAAAGAGCAAACAGATTTTTTTATATTCAATTTTGAAATCTGACATGGGGCTAGACATATTGTCAGTTTTCCAGCTGCCCCCAGTCATGTGACTTGTGCTCTGATAAACTTTAGTCACTCTTTACTGCTGTACTGCAAGTTGGAGTGATATAACCCCTCCCTTTCCCCCCAGCAGCCTAACAACAGAACAATTGGACAGTAACCAGATAGCAGCTCCAGGGGCATAACTACAGAGGAAGCAGACCCTGCGGCTGCAGGGGGGCCCAGGAGGTACAGGGGGCCCCATGAGGCTCTCATTGATGAGCAATTTGAACATATATTGGTAAAACAGGACAAACACTGGATATGTTGGGGGCCCTAAAATTTATTTGCTGTGGGGCCCAGCAACATCTAGTTACGCCACTGAGCAGCTCCCTAACACAAGGTAACAGCTGCCTGGTAGATCTAAGTAGTAAAAAGCCAAGATCTAAATAGTAAAAGCCAAGTCCCACTGAGACTGATTCAGTTAGATTAAGCAGGTGAGATAACAGCGTGCCAGAAAGTAGTTCCATCTTAAAGTGCAGGCACCAGTCACATGACTGGGGGCAGCTGGGAAATTGACAATATGTCTAGCCCCATGTCAGATTTCAAAATAAATAAACTGCCAACTAAATCTGTCGGCAGCTTTTATCTGCCTGTGTATGGGGACCTTAAGGCTACAAATGTATTGGTAATAACTTTTTATTACTCATCTTTCAATTCAGGCCTCTCCTATTCATATTCCAGTCTCTTATTCAGATCGGTGCCTGGTTGCTAGAGTAATTTGGAGCCTAGCAACCAGACTGCTGAAACTGCAAACTGGAGAGCTGCTGAATAAAATGCTAAATAACTCAAAAACCACAAATAATAAAAAATGAAAACCAATTACAAATTGTCTCCCTCTCTACATCATACTAACGGTTCATTTAAAAGTTGAACAAAAATGATTTTTAAAAAGATATTTCAGGCACCAGTTCTTTGACTGCAAAGTAGTAGATAAAGTAGTAGGCAAAGGATTTGGCTCTGGCAGTGGCTACAAGTGGTACTGCCTCAGTCCCCATTAATATTTACAAAGGAAATGGAGATCAGTGCAATTATATAGGGTCTATGCTATAGACTTGGTTCCAATGAATGATGAAAACATATTATGGAGCACTTATGTACTGCGGGGCCCAGAGGAGTTAAAGGGGAAGTAAAGTCTAAAATAGAATAAGTCTAAAAATGCTGTATTTTGTATACTAAACATAAACATGAACTTACTGCACCACAAGCCTAATCAAACAAATGATTTATGCTTTCAAAGTTGGCCACAGTGGGTCACCATCTTGTAACTTTGGGCTGCTTAAGGATCGTCATAAATGATCAAAACAGCACAAGTCAAATAATATCTGCCAGAAGCCGATACACAAGACTGATTAATAATCAGAATATACAGACTGCACTGGGTCCTGTGTTGTCATGTAATCTAATGTGGATTTTATAGTTTTTGTATTGTTTAATATAAACTTTCTCCAACTGTGCAGAGCCAGTGGCTGCAGCAAAATAATCCTCCAAATAGAATCCCAGTTTATCTGTTTAAATCTGGCTCCATGATCTTTGTCCCTGCAGCTGGAGTTGGAAACAGTAAAGGGGACGTAAAGGCAAAAATAAAATCCAATAAAAATCTCTACACAGTCGCCGACTGCTCTACAGGGAAACAAACAAAGCTGCTTGAGTTCTGCATGGCTGGGAAGTAAGGCGGGGGCTCCCCCTGCTGTTCATAAGTATGATTGTTTCCCTGCAGAGCAGTTAGGGACCGTCTGACAATTCCTATCCACAGCAGTAAATGAAGGGAGAATTTCACTGCATACAGTCAGGTTAATTATAAAAATGGTACAGATTTTTTCATTAAAGTATATTGGAGATAGATTTCTTTTTCATTAAAGAATGTAAAAATTGGATTTTATTTTTTGCCTTTACATGCCCTTTAAAGGCTACAATGTCAGCCACAGAGACATACGATGGCAATTAAATTTGAGATAAAAAAAGAAAAGAAAATATAGGTCTTTTAGGGGTTTTAGGAGCTCCCTGTAGCAGTAACAGACCCTTTAACTCCGAGGGCCTTTAATCAGAAGAACCAATTGGGCCCCTCCCTTTGGTAAATGTTGTTGTTTATACAGACGTTGGTGTGAACATCTGGGATTCTGCGTGTGCAATAATGTCTCACATACGGCCCATTCACGTATGATAATTGGGGTGGGGGGATTGGCGTATGGGGATTCCTGCACGGAATTAGGGATTAATCCTCTGCTGCAAAGCCAAGAACAACATAAACCTGCTGGCTACAGGGAAATCATATGGAATTCCGCACACCCCATGCGCCTTGGGACTGGGTGTCAAATAGACAGAGAGTATGGAAGAGAAAATGGTGTGAAGTTAATATGAAATTCCTATTGCAAATGCTAAATATTTCTATTCTGGATCTTAATGAGGAATTACTGAGATCCCCACAGGATCTATATTGAAATTGTACATATATGAGTAGATATTCATATTGTATAACAGGTAAGACCATATGGACTGTCAGTACTGCGACTGTGTCTTATAGATATAGTGATAATGTAAATATCAGGAGCCACTTTGCTCCATCTATACTCTATATACCTATATACATCTATATACAAGTATACATACACATATATATATACAAACATTTATACTGAATATCTATATATCCATCAATACCTTGGGGATAATGATCTGTGCCTCTAATATACTGATTCTGTACATCTATCAGGAACCGCATCGACCCCTCTAAACGCCTGCACCCCCAAACCTTGGGATAATGATCTGTATCTCACACATATATTGATATTGTACATCAGTCAGGAACCCCACTGTCCCTCTATACTCCTGCACCCCCAAACCTTGGGATAATGATCTGTATCTCACACATATATTGATATTGTACATCAGTCAGGAACCCCACTGTCCCTCTATACTCCTGCACCCCCAAACCTTGGGATAATGATCTGTATCTCACACATATATTGATATTGTACATCAGTCAGGAACCCCACTGTCCCTCTATACTCCTGCACCCCCAAACCTTGGGATAATGATCTGTATCTCACACATATATTGATATTGTACATCAGTCAGGAACCCCACTGTCCCTCTATACTCCTGCACCCCCAAACCTTGGGATAATGATCTGTATCTCACACATATATTGATATTGTACATCAGTCAGGAACCCCACTGTCCCCTCTATACTCCTGCACCCCCAAACCTTGGGATAATGATCTGTATCTCACACATATATTATTATTGTACATCAGTCAGGAACCCCACTGTCCCTCTATACTCCTGCACCCCCAAACCTTGGGATAATGATCTGTATCTCACACATATATTGATATTGTACATCAGTCAGGAACCCCACTGTCCCTCTATACTCCTGCACCCCCAAACCTTGGGATAATGATCTGTATCTCACACATATATTGATATTGTACATCAGTCAGGAACCCCACTGTCCCTCTATACTCCTGCACCCCAAACCTTGGGATAATGATCTGTATCTCACACATATATTGATATTGTACATCAGTCAGGAACCCCACTGTCCCCTCTATACTCCTGCACCCCCAAACCTTGGGATAATGATCTGTATCTCACACATATATTGATATTTTACATCAGTCAGGAACCCCACTGTCCCTCTATACTCCTGCACCCCCAAACCTTGGGAATAATGATTTGTATCTCACACATACAGTATATTGATATTGTACATCAGTCAGGAACTCCACTGTCCCTCTATACTCCTGCACCCCCAAAACCTTGGCATAATGATCTGTATCTAACACATATATTGATATAGTACATCAGTCAGGAACCCCACTGGCCCCTCTATACTCCTGCACCCCCAAACCTTGGGGATAATGTTCTGTATCTCACACATATATTGATATTGATAGTACAAGCGGTTCCTGCTGGATTGTGCTTAATACAAGGAAATACTTATTCTGACATAGTTTTATCATATCTCTCTATACAAGCCATTAGAACATTGTTCACAATATTGTGAAATTGTTCCATATGGGCCACCATCAGAGGGGGGGGAGGTAGGTTTTGCTCAGGCCCCACTTAGGTTAAAACATGTTACAGATGGGGTTGGCATCTTACCTGGAGTAAAGAATCTTCACCTTTCTATCTCTTGTTTCATCCTTATTAATAACATGAACTTCAAATGCCGTATTCATTATAGGGGTTAGTAATATACCAGTACGTAGCCAACTCTATTTAAAGGGGAACTAAAGTTAAAGAAAGAATTAGGCTAGGCATGCTAAACCTTATGTGTTGGGCACCTGTTCAGCTTGGTCCCTGCTGTTTGGGTGCAGCCCGACTGTTTGGGAACGTGTATATTGGAGGGCAGTGTACCTTTAAGTTCTGGACTAGAGAAAAAGTTGCCGGTGACAAGCTGGAGCCCCCAGCAGCGATCATACCATTTGCTATTTATTATACATCTGTACATTGTGAAACGACTTTAAGACTTGTGAGATCTCGGTGCCTCTGTATAGTACAATTTTACTACTCCGAGCACTCCTGAAACACACACCAAAAACCCAACGTAGGATTTACACTTTTCCCATTTCCTATGAAGCTGCTCCGGTATTCAGGCCAAAATTGTAAAGTCTTTGCCAAACGTCAAAGTCTGGTTTAAAGGAAAAAAAAAAACCAATATTTCCCCAGATAAACTGAGAACTTTCCCTTTAGCCGAGAAGCTTACAAAGTTACATATAAATCACGGGAAGGTGTGAGGAACTTGTAAGGAAAAGACTCTTAAAAGTTACATCCCCCCTGCACTGCACATTTATTCTAATTGGGCTTTTACCCACCAATTAGATGGGCCAGAGAAGGGAAGAAAATGTTCTTTCCTGTTTCTATAAAAGCAATGGGACCAGTCCCTCAGTTGGAATTGTTATATATAAGCACAGTACCTGTAACCTTTTATTGTTACACTTTCCAACAAGGCGTCCGTCCCTTTCTTAAGACTGTCCAATGTATCTGTCAGTGCAGGTGCTTTAAGGAGAGAATTCTACAGCTTTATGCGGTGGTGTAACTGGAAGTTCTAGGGCCCCAAGACCAAATGACTTTAGGGCCCCTACACTTTAGGAATAAGAGATTTTAATAAACATACATTGAGACAGCTTACTAGGCAATCCCTCACTGGGCCCTCCTGCAGTTGTTGGGTCTGCTTCTTCTACTGTTACCCCAGGGGCTGAGACACGTGACCAAGAGAGAAGGAGTTGTTTCTGAGTGGGGTGGGCATGTTAATGAGAGTGGAAGAGTGAGTGGGTGGGTATGTACTGAAGGTGGAAGAGTGAATGAGTGGGTGGGTATGTACTGAGAGTGGAAGAGTAAATGAGTGGGTGGGTATGTACTGAGAGTGGAAGAGTGAATGAGTGGGTGGGTATGTACTGAGAATGGAAGAATGAATGAGTGGGTGGGTATGTACTAAGAGTGGAAGAGTGAGCGGGTGGGTATGTACTGAGCGTGGAAGAGTGAGTGGGTGGGTATGTACTGAGAGTGGAAGAGGGAATAAGTGGGTGGGTATGTACTGAGAGTGGAAGAGTAAATGAGTGGGTGGGTATGTACTGAGAGTGGAAGAGTGAATGAGTGGGTGGGTATGTACTGAGAATGGAAGAATGAATGAGTGGGTGGGTATGTACTAAGAGTGGAAGAGTGAGCGGGTGGGTATGTACTGAGCGTGGAAGAGTGAGTGGGTGGGTATGTACTGAGAGTGGAAGAGTGAATGAGTGGGTGGGTATGTACTGAGAGTGGAAGAGTGAGTGGGTGGGTGGGTATGTACTGAGAGTGGAAGAGTGAGTGGGTGGGTGGGTATGTACTGAGAGTGGAAGAGGGAATAAGTGGGTGGGTGTGTACTGTGAGTGGAAGAGTGAATGAGTGGGTGGGTATGTACTGAGAATGGAAGAGTGAATGAGTGGGTGGGTATGTACTTAGAGTGGAATAGTGAGTGGGTGGGTATGTACTGAGAGTGGAAGAGTGAGTGGGTATGTACTGAGAGTGGTAGAGTGAATGAGTGGGTGGGTATGTACTGAGAGTGGAAGAGTGAATGAGTGGGCAGGTATGTACTGAGAGTGGAAGAGTGAGTGGGTGGGTGGGGATGTACTGAAGATGGAAGAGTGAATGAGTGGGTGGGTATGTACTGAGAGTGGAAGAGTGAGTGGGTGGGTATGTACTGAGAGTGGAAGAGTGAGTGGGTGGGTATGTACTGAGAGTGGAAGAGTGAGTGGGTGGGTATGTACTGAGAGTGGAAGAGTGAATGAGTGGGTGGGGATGTACTGAGAGTGGAAGAGTGAATGAGTGGGTGGGGATGTACTGAGAGTGGAAGAGTGAGTGGGTGGGTATGTACTGAGAGTGGAAGAGTGAGTGGGGGGGTATGTACTGAGAGTGGAAGAGTGAATGAGTGGGTGGGTATGTACTGAGAGTGGAAGAGTGAATGAGTGGGTGGGGATGTACTGAGAGTGGAAGAGTGAGTGGGTGGGTATGTACTGAGAGTGGAAGAGTGAGTGGGGGGGTATGTACTGAGAGTGGAAGAGTGAATGAGTGGGTGGGGATGTACTGAGAGTGGAAGAGTAGATGGGAATGTCACAGGTGAGGAAGAAGGAATAAGTGGGTGGGTATGTACTTAGAGTGGGAACGTTCATGTGTGGGCAGGCGGGCGGGCATGTCAAGGGAATGAAAAGGGAATGAAAAAAGGGAATTACATAATTCTTTGATATCATAAACATGCCCCCAAAACTGCATTCCAAAATGTTGTCACACCAACCTCTGACATCACTACCCTATCGCTGATGTCACAGGGGGCAATCCTAGCTATATTAAGTGCAGTTCAGTGAGTTATAACCACCACCAATTGTCCAATATGTGCAGGGCAACTATGTTTCTGATGGAAGCTCTCCAAAATCACTCACAAGCCATATGTATTCCCCACCTTCCTTTACTGCCTAAAGCAACCAGTATGGCAGCTCCTACCCATATGCTCACAATATGCTGTGCCTGACTTATAAAAGGGCTGATTGCTGAAACCTTCCTTTGAACCAAGCCCAGTCTAAGTCTATCTTTGAAGAAGCAAATCTCCCTGAGGAGCTGTAAATGTAATCTTCCTGTTTAATTTTGTATCCAGACTGTTTATTTTGCCATGTACCTGTGTGCAGCCCCCTCCCCTGGGATGTGCAGCAGTTTCATCTGCAAACTAACAAATTCCACAGTCCGGCGACTCCTTGAGACTTTCTGCCAAAGCAGCAGCTTCCACTGTCTGGAAATGTTACAGCAAAATGAAAGAAAAAGACGGGGGAAAATAAAACTTAACACCAAAAAACAATGAATGTTTTCACCATTATGTGTGCACATAAGTTACATTAAATGTAATTACTGGATATAAATTGTGTTTAAAATACAATCAGTGCCGCTCTCTGCTCCTCTGCCATGATTGCTGCTGTGATTGCGAGCAGAAGGGATTTTAACAAATCATAGAAAACAGAGAAGAAAAGTAATCAAATGATTAAATGCAATTCTTTGTATTTCAGAGATTGCAGTGTGCAAAAAAAAAACGACTCTTCTAGATGAAACCCGTTTAATAGAAAAGCCTTGTTATACAGATAGCTAGAATCTCAGCTGCCATAAAGCAGGACAGGACTGCTGCTTACAATGGGGATCAGATAGGATCTGTGCAGCCACTGGGACAGAATGTTCTGTTATACAGATAGCTAGAATCTCAGCTGCCATAAAGCAGGACAGGACTGCTGCTTACAATGGGGATCAGATCGGATCTGTGCAGCCACTGGGACAGAATGTTCTGTTATACAGATAGCTAGAATCTCAGCTGCCATAAAGCAGGACAGGACTGCTGCTTACAATGGGGATCAGATAGGATCTGTGCAGCCACTGGGACAGAATGTTCTGTTATACAGATAGCTAGAATCTCAGCTGCCATAAAGCAGGACAGGACTGCTGCTTACAATGGGGATCAGATAGGAACTGTGCAGCCACTGGGACAGAATGTTCTGTTATACAGATAGCTAGAATCTCAGCTGCCATAAAGCAGGACAGGACTGTTGCTTACAATGGGGATCAGATAAGATCTGTGCAGCCACTGGGACAGAATGTTCTGTTATACAGATTTATTACAAATATATTTTGGTACACACCTCTACTATTCATATTCCAGTCTTTTATTAAAAGCAATGCATTGTTGCTAGGGTAATTTGGACCATAACAACCAGATTGCTGAAACTGCATACTGCAGAGCTGCTGGTCAAAAAGCTACAGAACTCAAAAAACAGAAATAATACAAAATGAAAACCAACTGCACATGGTCTCAGAATATCTTTTTACAGCATATTAAAAGTTAATTTAAAGGCGAACAACCCCTTTAATGTGAGTGTGAGGGTGAATTCACCTTCCACTGACTGTAAGAAAAGAGATCCCTTGTACCTTCCTGACAGTGAGAGTCAATTAACCCTTCATCAACTGTGAAAGAGCAAAGAGACACAACAAGCTCTCACTCATTATGTGCTGGCAAGAAGTGAACCTGTGTAGCTTTCAGTCTGATCTGCAGAGCTTTCTCAATTAGCCTGTGTTTATATCCCAATGTTTAGTGCATCTGCTTTTAACTTCTTATTGTTATTATGCCATTATGTCAATGAAATTTAAAGCCAAAAGTTTCAGATATCAATTAACATGCGGCTTTCCCCGGGCTGGAAGCAACATTAGGAAATGGATGTGGTTCAGATACTGATGGATCTTACCCTGTCTGTGTGCTGGGGACACTGCCTTAGCTGCTTGCACTCAGGTCGGACGTCGGCTCACTGTCCTGGGTACAGGGATGGGGCTCATGGTACTTTCCACACTTTCTATCCCCTTTATTCCTTCCTGGGAAAGATACTTGTGACTCGGGAGAGAGAGAAGCCGACTCGTGATCAGCCTATAAGGACGGAAAGAGAAGGGTTACGATAGCTGGGAAGTAGAAAAGATATTGTGTTACAGCTCGTCCTTGCCTTTCACTTCCAGACCTTTTCTTTTTTTTTCTTTTTTTTTACAGTACAATGAAAAAAGCTTTACTGTATCGAGACTGGGATCTGGATGATTCTGTTACTTTTTACTGAATTCCTTATTTCCCCAGGGGTGTCCTTTTTTTTTAAACGGCAGGTACAGGGAACGGTTATCTGGGAACCCATTATCCAGAAAGCTCTGAAATAAGGCAGCGCTGTTTCCCCCAACAAACATCTCTTCTGTTTTAACTGATTTGGTCTCTGTAATGATAGGACTGTCTCTTGTGCTTGATGGGAGTTAATGGAAAGCAATCCCATTGGGTTTATTAAGCTGTAATAGCTCTTATCCTCAGTACAAAAGATCCCAAGCATTCCGGATAATAGATCCCATACCTGTACGACTCCCTTGACAGCCGAAGTCATTCCTGAAATATTTCATATGGTCCATGTGTCAGCTGCTCTTGAACTATGACTCCCAGCATCCTCGGCTGAAAACTCGAATTAATGTAGAAATATGGAGAGAACCAAAATGCCTAGTATATATATATAGTGAATAAAGTACCCCTTATTGTAAAATATAAGGATATTATAGTTACCGAGGAGTTCCATGACAATATAAAAGCACAAGGCCGAAGGATCTTCGAGGTTACTTCTAATATCCTTATATTTTCCAACAAAGTGTACTTTATTTATTATAATATACAAGTTTTAGTTAGTCATGTGACAAAAATGACATCACTACTCACCGTTTATAACTTATTACATCACTAGTCACCATTTATAAGGATATAATTTACAAGATATTCATGGCTTTTGTGTATTCTATACAGTATATATATATATATATATATATATATATATATATATATATATATATATATATATATATATATAGGGTTTATTCCCCCATGAAACAGCACAATCTATAGAGTCAACTCTCGGCCTGACAAGATGATTTGAGGGATTTTTGAGCTGATCGCTGCAAACGTGGCTCATTAATTGCTTCTCTGGCTCAAAGATTTATGGTAATGCCTCGAATGTTGGAGATTAAACATTTATAAATTGTAAGTGTTTCCTCATTAATGGGATTTGGGTCAACAGAAAAAAAGTTGGGTGTTGTGTCAATAACTTTCAGATCATTTCTGGGGTGAGAATAAGGTTCTGTGGCCCTAACAGGTTTCTTCTAATGCTCCGCTGTCATTGGAGGTAATGCTTTGAATCCATTCCATGCAGTTATCTTACCGGCATATCTGGGGTTAATTTAGTGCTCATTATCTATTTTCTGTAGTGATCTCTTGCTCCCAAGTGCTCATTATCCATTTTATGCAGTAATCTTAGTGGCATGTCTGGGGTTATTTCAGACCTCTGTAAGCATTTCTGTAGTGATCTTACTGCCATGTCTGGGGTCAATGCAGACCTCTGAATCCATTTTCTGAATTCTGAATTCATTGTCTGCAGTAATCTTACTGGCATGTCTGGGGTTAATGCAGAGATCTGAACCCATTTGGTGCAGTAATCGTACCGGCATGTCTGAGGTTAATGCAGACCTCTGAATCCATTTTCTGCACTGATCTTACTGTCAAATGCTCATTATCCATTTCTGTCGTGATCTTACTGGTATGTCTGGGGTTAATGCAGACCTCTGAATCAATTTCTGCAATGATCTTACAGGCATGTCTGAGGTTAATGCAAGCTCTAAATCCATTTTCTGCACTGATCTTACTGCCAAGTGCTCATTATCCATTTTATGTAATGATCTTACTGGCATGTCTCGGGTTAATGAACTATTATTAATTCCTTGGGCTCATTCGGCTAGCAAATCTGGTTCATTATGGCTAGAGTGAGTTCCAAAAAGGCATAGACCAAATTGTTCTGCACTGTAGAATTATTTTGGGCCTTTGGGCCCTTCGTTTGTTGAGACGACCCTGCTTGACGCAGTGGGTGTTTGTTTACACTTGAACCCCAATGTCTTTAATCTATTACTTCCTTTCACAAGTCATACCAGGTTGCCTCATTCGTTTTTTAAATAAAAAATTCTATTTTGAAGTTTTAAAAGAAAAGAATTTTGGCATTCACGAACCAAATGTTTATTAGGAAAACTGCTGACTCTTTATAGTCCAGTGGCCTGAAAATAGTGTTAGTCACACGGGGGCAATGTAGTAAATGGCAGATGTATAGTACACCCCAGTGCAGGGGGGGATACTATGGCTGTATAGACTTCTCCCTGTGTATATAGATATATATATATGTACAGTATATAACGGCTTCCAGACCTCTCCGTATGGAGTTGACTCTTTTATCTGCAGCATCTGGTTTCTCATCAGCCCCAGAGTGATATAAAGGAAGGGAAGATCTGACAGAACCCGAACCATAAAATGCAGTGATTTAATGCCAGTGACAAGATGGAGTCTGTGAGGCCAAAAACTCCGGAGCGAAGCTTTGCCCCTTTCCCTTTAACCCACCCCACCGGTCCCGCTCCAGATTGTAAATGAGAAAAACTGTCGATGGAGTCGATTTCCACCTGCCTTTGTCTCAGGTTGGTTGGGAATGACTCAATAGAAAGGGCTGGAATGAATATACAGTATTTGCCAAGTCAAATAAATGTGCTTTTCATAAAATAACGTGGAGTGTATGGGCCGCTTCTGGGAACGGGAAGCATAAAATGAAATCAATACCAACGAGGGGAGAGTAATTCACGGCTGCAGAGAGAGTTGAGATTCACTCTCCCCATTAGAGAGCAGGTAAAGGCCCATTCCCTCCGTCAGTGTGAAAGTAGGGACTAGAGAGCCCAGGCAGGAGGCTTGAAAGCCCAATTAGTGCTGGACAAGTCGAGACACTGCAGGTGTAACCTGGAGAATCAGAGGCTCAGAGAGTGCAGGTAAGGCCCAGGTAAAGCTGGCTATAGACGAAAAGATACCATCGGATTAAACCAAGGTTGGTGCGATTTTCGGACGGTGTATGGATTGTCCCGACGTTTTTTGTACCAAATTGTTTAGACGATGGGACAGGTTGAAAATATCTCTGTCTGTCTGACCATATCAACGAGTGACTGTCACTATTATTTGACGGACATAACTTACGATTACTACGATTGCTGTCTGTCAATTAATGGCCCAAGCATTTGTTCTCATTACCACTTTATATTATTCTGAATGGTTAGTTACAGGTCGGAAGATTGGCACATAAGATAATAATCTGCACATCTATGGCCAGGTTAAGTCTTAAAGAGTGCAGGGGATGGACACATTTTTTCACCTTGGTTTGACGTGGAAATGACATCCATAGACTTGTATGGCATTGTGCATCAAAAAAAATTTGCCGCGTATCAAAAACATTTTGGCGCCCAAAGACTTTAATGGGCGTCTGCGACTTTTCGCGGTGGCGAATTTTGGGCGCAATGAAACGGGCTGAATTCACCCATCCCCAGGCCCAACAAGTGCAAGATAAAGCCATGGCATGGGTATAACTACAGAGGAAACAGACCCAGGAGATATAGGGGGCTCCATGAGACCAAATAATGTTCAATTTCAACATCTATTAGTAAAACAGTACAACTTCTGGATATGGCAGTGGCCCTAAAATTAATTTGGCATGGGGCCTAGTAACATCTATAGGATAAAGTCCAAAGAACTCAAGTTCTACTCAGCGATTGCAAGTAAAGAAGAGAAATTGCAAGTAAAGTTCATAAAATGTCGATTTTCTCCTTAAAGGCAGGCAAGGCTCAAAACGGGCAAGTAAATTTCAGCGAGTGCTGGTAATGCTCAGAGAGTGCAAGTAAAAGAATACAGTTAAGGCTCGTAGAGTACGGGTAAATCTCAGGTTTTGCTCATAGAGTGCAGGTAAGGCCAAAAAGTGAAGGTAAAGCTGAGAGAATGCAGGTTAGGCTTGTAGAGTGCAGGTAAGGCCCAAGAAAGCACAGGTAGGGCTTGTAGCAAGCAGGGAAGGACCACAGAGTGCTAGTGAGGCCAAGGAAATGCAGGCAAGGCCCAGAGAGTGCAGGTAAAGCTCATAGAGTGCAGGTTTGGCACATAGAGTGCAGGTATGGCTAAAAAATACAGGTAAGGTCTAGAGACTGTGAGGCCAAGATAATGCAGATAAGGCCCAGAAAGTGCAGGTAAGGCTTGTATAGTGCACGTAATGCCCAGAGAGTGTCCTAGGAGTGGAAGAAAATGCCTGGACCACATAAGGTCCTATTGTGTGCATGTTGGGGCCAAATTGGAAGCCTTTAGTCAGGTGACCTTGTGAGTTGAGATAAGGGAATGAGGAATGTCGGTCCTTAATCATTTCACTTTCATGTTATCACTTCTTGCTTTGTTCTCCAGGTCCTTTATCAGAGAGTGAGTGGCATTGGGGAGCTGTGGTGCCTGGTGACTCCGCTATAGGGATCACACGTTCTCTCTCTCTGCAGGGCATTTGCTTCAACTCCCAGCAAGGACTATACCTGTGCATTTTTCTATTTAACTAGATGCAGGCCCATAGCAGCCTTCCTATATATTTATCTCTTTTCCCGATTAATAACATTGGGATCTACCATCATTTTTACCGGCCAGGCCTGTAAAATACTGGCCTGGTGTCAACCCTAGCGGCGGCACAAAGAGCTCCGTCTTGGGGCACAAGCCTTTTTTCTCAGACAGGGCTCCTTCCACTTTGTTTTGAGAATTCTATGGGTGCCAAACCCTATGAACTGTTCCATGTGCCAGTGCCCGTAATGATGTACAGCAGGGATAACTAGGTCTAAACCTCATTTTTCTGCATTCTACACCAAAACTCTGTCTGTGGGTTCTGGCAAATGCCAGAGGGGCTGCTATAAGGTCCCATAGAAAGTCAGTATTTAGTGGGCTGGTGGGAGCAGATTGGGCCTCTGTGTACCTGAAATGCCAGGGCCTATTTTAATTCTCAGTCCGGACCTGCGGCCTGCCTTCCTATATATTTATCTTTTTTCCCTATTAATAACATTGGCATAAACTATCATTTTTACCGCCCAGGCCGGTAAAATACCAGCCAGGTGGCGACCCTACTTGTATCCTTAGACCCAACAGAATCAGACTTATGGACTAATATATATAAATTTGGAGGGGAACTATCGCAAAAATGTAATGTAAGCTTCAGTATACTGAAATAAGATACTTTCTAATTA
Source organism: Xenopus laevis (assembly GCF_017654675.1). Lineage (NCBI taxonomy): Eukaryota > Metazoa > Chordata > Amphibia > Anura > Pipidae > Xenopus > Xenopus laevis. The sequence continues at coordinate 3,508,824 of NC_054377.1, forward strand.
CAATTAATTTAAAAATTCTGTACCAGTTCTGAAATAATCAAGTCTATCTCCACTATTCCTCTCTCAGTATCTTTCGGTTGGGTGTCAGATATTCATTGACAGTTAGATCCAATATATCTTATAGGGGGGCTCCTTTTGCCTAGAAGATGTATTAGAGGTCACTTTAAAAAAGGGATCCTGTCATCGGAAAACATGTTTTTTTCAAAACACATCAGTTAATAGTGCTGCTCCAGCAAAATTCTGCACTGAAATCCATTTCTCAAAAGAGCAAACAGGTATTTTTATATTCAATTTATAAATCTGACATGGGGCTAGACATTTTGTCAATTTCCCAGCTGCCCCAAGTCATGTGACTTGTGCTCTGATAAACTTCAGTCACTCTTTACTGCTGTACTGCAAGTTGGAGTGATATCACCCCCTCCCTTTCCCCCCCCCCCAGCAGCCAAACAAAAGAACAATGGGAAGGTAACCAGATAGCAGCTCCCTAACACAAGATAACAGCTGCCTGGTAGATCTAAAAACAGCACTCAATAGTCATGTGACTTGTGCCTGCACTGGTCATGTGACTTGTGCCTGCACTTTAGGAGAGAAATGCTTTCTGGCAGGCTGCTGTTTTTCCTTCTCAATGTAACTGAATGTGTCTCAGTGGGACCTGGATTTTACTATTGAGTGCTGTTTTTAGATCTACCAGGCAGCTGTTATCTTGTGTTAGGGAGCTGCTATCTGGTTACCTTCCCATTGTTCTTTTGTTTGGCTGCTGGGGGGGGGGAAGGGAGGGGGTGATATCACTCCAACTTGCAGTACAGCAGTAAAGAGTGACTGAAGTTTATCAGAGCACAAGTCACATGACTTGGGGCAGCTGGGAAATTCACAAAATGTCTAGCCCCATGTCAGATTTCAAAATTAAATATAAAAAAATCAGTTTGCTCTTTTGAGAAATGGATTTCAGTGCAGAATTCTGCTGGAGCAGCACTATTAACTGATTCATTTTTCTTTAAATTTTCCCATGACAGTATCCCTTTAAACTCACCAGACATCATGTCTCTCTACAGGAGTTTGTGCAAAAGGCAGTTATTTTGTTAGATTTTGTGCGGGATTCGGCCAGGATTTGGCCTTTTTCAGTAGGATTCAGATGCCCGGCCGAACTGAATCTGAATCCTAATTTGCATATACAAATTAGGGGAGGGGAGGGAAATTTCATGACTTTTTGTCACAAAACAAGGAAGTAAAAAATGTTTTCCCCTTCCCACCCCTAAGTTGCATATGCAAATTTGGATTCTTTCGCGAAGGATTTGGGGGTTTGGCCAAATCCAAAATAGGGGATTCGGTGCATCCCTATTTTGTTTGTACTGGAATCAGTTATTTGAGTGAGCTCTAATACATCTGCTAGGAAAGGAGCCCCCCTATAAGATATATTGGATGTAACTGTCAGTGAATATCTGACACCCAACTGCTGCATGAAGAGAGAATGAAGAGAAACAGATACTGAGAGAGGAATAGTGAAGATAAACTTGATTATTTCAGAAATGATGCAGAATCTTTAATTGATTGTATTTAGAAAGTTTCTTACTTCAGGATAGGGAAACGTATATTAAATTTTCATTTTCGTGTTAGTTCTCCTTTCATAAAAAATGACATTTCTTACCCAAACCTGCAAATCCTTCTCTACCCAGCTCCTTTTCATATTTGCATATTGTAGGGACCTGCGGGGGCACATAAGGACAGCAGCTAAATAAATATACACAGGGAATGGGGAGTATTCATGGCGTTTCATGTTCAAAGTTCTGAATTCCTAACCGCCCCATTCAGATCAATAACCCACCCAATATGAGCTGAACAAACAAGGCTCAGTATAGATCTGCTCACTCAGAACACCACTGCTTTATTTAAAGTGAAACTGCCCCAATTAATACGTTGTCATCACACACGGTAGTCGCCAAGGTTGAAAAAAGACACACAGACACTACCTAGTTTCTCCTTGTTCCAAATGAATTTGCTCAGGCTGATATTGTAACTAAGACAATTAGTAATGAACCCCGTTAGGGTTATTCTCACTAAGTGAATTAGCAGTAGGGCCGCTCCCTATTCATATATGTTTGGCTTTAATATGGAGCGTTGCTTAGGAACAATGCACCCGAGCCAGTTGTACCTGTAAAGAGCTGCCGAGAATGAGTTTCTCATATGTATTCAGCAGCGTTATTTGTTATGTCAGCTTCAAAGACGAATGAAAAAACAGAGAGGGGGGACGGTGAAAGGAAAAAGACAACATGATGCAACGAATTCATTTAGAAAATCATTGAATAATAAATAAATGTTCAAAGTGCTAAGCCAAGGTGATCTTATACGGATCAATCTGCTGAAGCAAAGGAGAAAATCAGGTGTGGGTGATGTTTTCGCGAAACTGCTGCGAAAATTCGGCATGGAAAAATTTGTTGCGACAAAAAAAATTGTTCTCAGAATTGTCGCCCACATAAAAATTGTGGTGTGTCAAAATTATTCGGACGCCTATTGACTAATGCATAAGGACAAAAGAGCCGCACATATAAAAATTTCGCTCGTGTCAAAATTGACGCACCAAAATTGTCGAAAATAATTGTGACTTCATAGCGTTTCCTGAATATTTCGCCGTTTCCCGAATTTTTCCAGGGGTTTACACAAAAGGAGCAATAACAATCAATGTGTAGCCTTATAGAGCATTTGGTTTGTAGATGGGGTCAGTGACCCCATTCAAAAGATGGAAAGAGTCAGAAGATGAAGGCAAATCATTCAAAAATTATTCGGACGCCTATTGACTAATGCATAAGAACAAAAGAGCCGCGCAATATAAATATTGTCGCTCGTGTCAAAATTGACGCACCAAAATTGTCGAAAATAATTGTGACGCCCATTGACTTCAAAGCATTTCGTGAATTTTTTGCCGTTTCCCGAATTGTTCCGGAGTTTACACAAAAGGAGCAATAACAATCAATGTGTAGTCTTATAGAGCATTTGGTCTGTAGATGGGGTCAGTGACCCCCATTTAAAAGATGGAAAGAGTCAGAAGGTGAAGGCAAATCAAAAAAATTAGAAAAAAATGAATAATGAAGACCAATTGATAGTTGCGTAGAATTGGCTATTCTATAACATACTAAGGGGCCGATTCACTAACTTCGAGTGAAGGATTCGAAGTAAAAAAACTTTGAATTTTTGTGCTCCTCAACTATCGAATTGGCGTAAATTCGCCTGAGTAGAATGATTCGAATAGATGGAGCTCAAAAACGCTGCGACTATTCGCCATTCGATAGTCGAAGTACTGGGTCGAGCGCAAAAACGCTACGACTATTCGCCCATTCGATAGTCGAAGTACTGGGTCGAGCGCAAAAACGCTGCGACTATTCGCCCATTCGATAGTCGAAGTACTGTCTCTTTTAAAAATACTTCGACTGCCTACTTTGCCACCTAAAACCTACCGAATTGCTTTAAAAGCCTATGGGAAAGTCCCATAGGCTTGTTTTCCAAGTTTTTGATCGAATAAAAAGGCATTCGATCGATTGAAAATCCTTAGAGCGAATATTCGATCGAGCGCCTATTCGTCTGGCGAATATTCGCCAATTCGACTATTCGCCAGCGCGTAAATTTGCCCGAATTGTCTATGCGATTCTATTCGACTCTATTCCCCACTCGAATCTCGAGGGATTTAACCCCCTCGAAATTCAACCCTTGATGAATTTGCCCCTATGAGTTCATTTAAAGGAGGTCCCATTTATGGAGAGAAAGACAAGGTGCAAAGACTCTCCGTGGCTGGGCCTTGAGAGTGGAACAATTTTGTGCTATAAAAGTTGCACTGTCTCTGTGATTTTTTAGGGTCTGGAGCAACATAGGATGGGGGGACAGGTCTTGAAATAACACTTTATCCAAATAAAATGCACACGTCTGTGGCCAATTAGTGCTACGTTATGATGGATACCTCAATGTTGAAAGCCGTAACATGCCGGGGCCCCGAGAGGGCACAAGAAAGAGCCCCATTCAGGGAGCGGGTTACGTTACAAAAACAGATCCCCAGATGACTCGCCCCACATGGGACACGTTGCACCAGAAGCGCATTCCTGTCGTTAGGCTACACAGAACATAAGAAGCCAACGGGCACTGTAAAAAATGAAAAATATTTTGTTAGGAATGAGTTACCCCCCTCCCAACACAAAGGCACCTCAGTGGTCCCCATTGGAATGGGTGGGTTACGGGGCAGGTGGAATTTCTCTTTTATCTCTCTCTCTTATGCCAATAAAGCCCCAAGGTCACCGATAGTTTTATTTATCCCAATTATCGGCACATTATAGGGATGCTCAGTTCCTTTAGTTATTTAGTTATAAACCAGCCATTTTCGTGCCATTGATAGTAATGCAATGAGCATCTCTGGTGTTTTTGGCTTAAGCTGTCGCACGTCATTGCTCTGGGCACCTGCATGTGAGGGCAATTCTTGCACCCCAGGGGAATTTGATCTGCTTTGCAGTGCATTGTGGGAGAACTAAATATGATTAATACTGTATAATAAACGTGAGCTTATATCTGAGCCAGCGCTGCTACATCTAAAGGGGAACGGAGAGACACAGTGACTATTCCGAGCTATAACATATTTATTGGAACAAACCGTGCAGAACAAGCTGTTTATTTGCCCTTTATCTTGGGCCTATCATAAAGGGAGGACATGGAGCTACAGAGCATTTTTATTGGGCATGATAATATCTCACATCTGAAAGATTTGAGCACATGGGCAGATTCGGGGAGATTTAGTCGCCTGGCGACTAATCGCCTCTTCTTCGGGGCGACAATCTCCCAGACTGCCTTCCGCCTGCTATAATGAGAAAATGGCAGCGCAATGGCACTCAAGGCGCTTCGATTTCCGAAGTTGCCCGAAGTTGCCTCACAGGGAAACTTTGGGCGACTTCGGAAATCAAAGCGCCATGAATGCATTGCCGCAGGCGATTTTTCATTTTAGCAGACATAAGGCAGGGGGAAGGCCCCCAATTAAACCGATTGCGCTTAAAAGGCAGAAGTGGAATCATTTCATTGTTGGATGTTACTGGTCCTTTAACGTATCTAATAGATGCCACTTTCCTCCTGCCATTGACGGGATGTCATTTTGTCAGTTCCCCGGGGGAGATAAAGTCTGACAGGCACAATGAGCAATCACAGTGGGTGCTGACACCTTTGTGGCGGGCAGAATAAAATCCAACGTCTGAAAGGCAACCTCTCATTCATTTATAAGGGAACTGTCATATGTGTTTAATCCAACACGTCATTCATATGGTATTTATTATTATGATTATTTTTGCATATTGATTTTTATATGGAATATGTTATTACTGTTCTCTTTCTTTCTTACAGATGTTTCCCCGGTACAACCAAAGGACTCAAACTGTTATTTCTCCAGTCAATGGAATGAGTCAATGAATTACACCAGGTAGCGGCACTGCACAGAACCTTGACCTTAACCCAACTGAACTCCTGTAGGATGAATTGGAACCCCGACTGTGAGCCTGATCCCCAACATCAATGTCCAACCTCACTAATGTTCTTGTGCCTGAATGGAAGCAACTCCCAGCAACAATGTTCCAACATTTAGTGGAAACCTTCCTAGAAGAGATGGGGCAGTTATAGCCCCAAATGGAGGGGCAACCCAACTGAACCCCTGTGGGATAAACTAGAACCCCGACTGTGAGCCTGAACCCCAACATCAGTGCCCAACCTCACTAATGCTCTTGTGCCTGAATAGAAGCAACTCCCAGCAACAACTCCCACCAACAATGTTCCAACATCTAGTGAGAACCTTCCCAGAAGAGATGGGGCAGTTATAGGACCAAACGGAGGGGCAACCCAACTGAACCCCTGTGTGATGAATTGGAACCCCGACTGTGAGCCTGATCCCCAACATCAGTGCCCAACCTCAGTAATGCTCTTGTATCTGAATGGAAGCAACTCCCAGCAACAACTCCCAGAAACAATGTTCCAACATCTAGTGGGGACCTTCCCAGAAGAGATGGGGCAGGTATAGCAGCAAAGGGAGGGGCAGCCCAACTGAACCCCTGTGGGATGAATTGGAACCGGACTGTGAGCCTGATCCCCAACAGCAGTGCCCAACCTCACTAATGCTCTGGTGCCTGAATGGAAGCAACTCCCAGCAACAATGTTGCAGCACCTAGTGGGAACCTTCACCGAATAGCAGGGGCAGTTATAGCACCAAAGGGAGGGGCAACCCAACTGAACCCCTATGGGATGAATTGGAACCCCGACTGTGAGCCTGATCCCCAACATTAGTGCCCAACCTCACTAAAGCAACTCCCAGCAACAATGTTCCAACATCTAGTGGGAACCTTCTCAGAAGAACCTTCCACAAGGCTTTAACTACTGTAGGTCCCAACCATGAGCGCAGAGCTTGTGTTTATTTGGAATCCACCTGCAGAATGAGGGTTTCTCTTTGGCAGATCTATAGGGAAGATGTAGGTCAGTCATGTAAGTCCTGTCTAGGAGTGTATAATGCCCTGTTTAAAAGACAGGATCAAGTGTCTCCGTTAAGGGAATATAAGCAATAGGCGTGGTCTACATCAGTTACTTGGATCTGAAGGGTGGATCCAAGATGTCCAGGAGGTGGGACAGGTGGGCTCACTGTAAGGGTAAGCCAGTTCTTTGCTAGAACCCTATTTTCTCTAGGAGCAAGGGGGTTTAGGGGCAGATAGCCATGCAGCCTTGACTCCAAGAAGAGTCTGTAGTAGAGTTGAATGGTCTTGATGCATATTTAGTACCATGATATAGTTCTCTTAGTGGCTCTTATAAAGTAGGGTTTTGCCTTAAACCTCAGCTTGGGGGTTCAGTTAAGCTGCTGCCAGAGGAAGAAAGTGCTTCAGAAAAAAGGGAATTCTGGGTAATGTAGTCTTTCCTCCATCTAGAAGCTCTTTGGCTGGGGTTGGACTGGAAGAGCAACAACGATTCTTTTAAACCAATAACCCAACATACTGGCAACTTTAATAGAACTTCATGCTTGTGCTATATGTTCATGGGTGTCAGGTTAATACTCCTGGGGGGCAGGATACATGTGATAAGAATAGGGGGAGAGTGTTTCTTCAAAGACTATCAAGATGATCAAAGTATGAGGCCCTGGCTGGTGCTCACCATTGACAGAGCTACTCAAGCGACTGCACTGCTATTGATCTGTATGTGGTGTATCCTGGTGCAACTGGGCTCTAGCTGGACCCTGAGCATGAACCACAATTTACAATTACAATTTAGAATTCTAGAATCTTATCAAAAGTCAAAGCATCGCAGAAATAGGAGGAAACAGGGTCCTCTGCCCCCTCCCCCGGCCAACCCTGAGAATGGAATCAGAGGAAGGTTTGTATTAGTAATTAATGTAAATGAGCAAGGCAGAGACCATTGATTTCTCCCAGGAGTTAATTGGACATGATCAATCACCCAACGAGAAGTCTGGCAGCGAGGTTATTCATCAGAAAGTTAATGTCATTGTCGGCTTGCGTGGCCTTTCGGCTGGGGAGCGATGGCACGACCCCCCCGAGGGAGAGAGAAGGGGAGATCATTACAGTCCTGGCAATTAGAGTGCAGCTCTGCTGTCCAGAAGGGGCATTAGTCTTCATCGGTTGCCAACAAGTCAACACTGTTTTATTGTTACAGCATAAAAAAGAATTAAAGGGTAAGTATTAAATAGGCAGTGATGTTGAATTCTTTGAATTTAAAATTTCAAAATTCTACGTTCTATTGCAATTTGCTTGCTTATATGTCCTCTTAAATAACAAATCTGTCGTATACCCGAACCCCAGTCCATTCATTTAAAAGTCCTATGGGATCATTTGTCGACTGGCTGCAGGGAGTGTAGTTACCACTAGGTGGCATCCTATCTATCTATCTATCTCTCTATCTATCTATCTATCTATCTATCTATCTATCTATCTGTATATATATATATATATATATATATATATATATATATATATATATATATATATATATATATCCTGATTTATGTAAACATATTTTAGTTTTTATTAGCATTCACATGCACAAATATGTATTAAAAAGCAAAGCATCGTCAAATTAGTCCTTGTCTGTCTCTTATTATTCTCTCCACTGCTGGTTCTGACTTCATACCACTGATATTGTACTGGTAGCTGCCAAGACTCTGGTTTCCATAATGCCTTTGCCTGTTCTGTGATTAACACTTTCATGGGCCTGAGAGGAAAGAGAACAGCAGAGGAGCGCAAAGCCTGATGGGAAATAAAGTTAGCTACATTGTTTCTGCAGTCAGGCAAGCAGTGAAGGGAATAGCAGAGATAGCAGAGACAGAAACTGCTTTCTACTGATGAATCCTTGGGAACCGATGGACTGTTTGGATTGGGACATTTAAATACATATTTCTACAATTCCAATAGCATAAAGCACAACTGCCCATTGTCCTGCAACATAAAAACCAAATAATTCTCCCTCTTAAAGGGGTTGTTCACCTTTGAGTTAACATTTAGTATGATGTACGGAGCGATATTCTGAGACAATTTGCATTGTCCTCTACCTCTCTCTACAAATGATATACATTGGCCTCTACCTCTCACCAATGAAATACATTGGCCTCTACCTGTCTCTACCAATGAAATACATTGGCCTCTACCTCTCTACCAATGAAATACATTGGCCTCTACCTCTATCTACCAATGAAATACATTGGTCTCTACGGGTCTCTACCAATGAAATACATGGGCCTCTACCTCTCTCTACAAATGAAATACATTGGCCTCTACCTCTTTGTACCAATAAAATACATTGGCCTCTACCTCTCTCTACCAATGAAATACATTGGCTTCTACCTCTCTCTCTCTCTGCCAATGAAATACATCAGCCTCTACCTCTCTCTACCAATGAAATACATCGGCCTCTACCTCTCTCTACCAATGAAATACATTGGCCTGTCTCTCTCTACCAATGAAATACATCAGCCTCTACCTCTCTCTACCAATGAAATACATTGGCCTCTGCCTCTCTCTACCAATGAAATACAACGGACGCTGCATCTCTGTACCAATGAAATGAATCAAAGTCAGAATGCCAATTACACTGCAGGTGGACCGGAGGTGCTTCAGTTTATATTTTGGGTCTAGTGGCCCCTCAATAAAACTTTATATAAGCCACCCCTCTGTCCAATTTCATTTTCATTACTCTCCATAAATATTTAATATTTGAGTGCAATAATACATTCATTTGCTCTACCTCACTCTCTCCCCCAGGACTTACCTCCGAAAAAAAACAAGTATTCCTGTTATTTAATGAAAAAGTTCCAGTAACCGTGATGTCAATGCTGGTGGGGGAGGCACAGAGTGGGAGCAACGTGATGAAAGGGGGAGACATTTATTTTGCTTATGTTTGTTTCCCGACAATGAACGGCTGAAACAGTGCAACCTCGTAACTCCCCGAAACTCACTGTAGACACATTGGGCTCATGCCACTGGCTGCACAACCAAGAAAGGTTTTATGGCCACAAACATCTGGATGTAGTTTTGGGTGGAATGTGAGCTACTAATGTACCTTATTACTGAATGTATCTATTTGCACAATCCCCATCTAAGACCAACACTTATTGTGCAGCCTGTTGATATATTAATCATTCTGTACAGGCTGTGAACAACACAGGGTGCAGTTCCTGCTGAATTGTGCTTAGTACAGGGAATACCTATGCTGCCATAGTTTTATGGGATCTCTCTGTACAGACTATGAGCAAATTTAGGGACTGTTCCTGCTGAATTGTGCTTAGTACAGGGAATACCTATGCTGCCATAGTTTTATGGGATCTCTCTGTACAGACTATGAGCAAACTTAGGGGACTGTTCCTGCTGAATTGTGCTTAGTACAGGGAATACCTATGCTGCCATAGTTTTATGTGATCTCTCTGTACAGACTATGAGCAAACTTAGGGGCTGTTCCTGCTGAATTGTGCTTAGTACAGGGGAATACCTATGCTGTCATAGTTTTATGGGATCTCTCTGTACAGACTATGAGCAAACTTAGGGGACTGTTCCTGCTGAATTGTGCTTAGTACAGGGAATACCTATGCTGCCATAGTTTTATGTGATCTCTCTGTACAGACTATGAGCAAACTTAGGGGCTGTTCCTGCTGAATTGTGCTTAGTAAAGGGGAATACCTATGCTGTCATAGTTTTATGGGATCTCTCTGTACAGACTATGAGCAAACTTAGGGGCTGTTCCTGCTGAATTGTGCTTAGTACAGGGGAATACCTATGCTGTCATAGTTTTATGGGATCTCTCTGTACAGACTATGAGCAAACTTAGGGGGCTGTTCCTGCTGAATTGTGCTTAGTACAGGGGAATACCTATGCTGTCATAGTTTTATGGGATCTCTCTGTACAGACTATGAGCAAACTTAGGGGCTGTTCCTGCTGAATTGTGCTTAGTACAGGGGAATACCTATGCTGCCATAGTTTTATGGGATCTCTCTGTACAGACTATGAGCAAACTTAGGGGACTGTTCCTGCTGAATTGTTCTTAGTACAGGGAATACCTATGCTGCCATAGTTTTATGGGATCTCTCTGTACAGACTATGAGCAAACTTAGGGGACTGTTCCTGCTGAATTGTGCTTAGTACAGGGGAATACCTATGCTGCCATAGTTTTATGGGATCTCTCTGTACAGACTATGAGCAAACTTAGGGGACTGTTCCTGCTGAATTGTGCTTAGTACAGGGGAATTCCTTGGCTTGGGATGGATTTGGGCAACTTCTAAGACTTAGTTTATTGCACCCAAAGATGGTGCAGGGGATCCCTAAGAGCAAAGAGAAAATGGTGCCACATCTCTCCACTGAGAAGTAACAATTTGTACAATACAGAAAGGACAAACATTATAATAAATACAAATATTCAGAGCCAAGTACTAAGACCCACAAGAAGAAAGAGACCCCTACCCCACAAAGCTTGCAATCTAAAGCCTTCAAATGGAAACTTTCAGGTTTTCAGTCCATATAAAGCCGGTTTTCCTTTTCCAGGGTTTTTACCTGTTTTATTCTCCAGCTTTTCTTTCAATCATTGAATTTTCCAGGGCTTTTTTTTTTTTTCTTTTTAAATATAAAATTTGGCCGGAGTCGCATTTTTATGATTCCTGCTGTTTAGCGTTCCCCCCACTGCTATATTTGTGTATAACTCGCCGCTCAGTATTAATGTGACTCTGCCGGAGGGGGGGGTGCAGTCTGGCAACGCTCGGAGACCTGCTGGGGCCCCAATTCTATTGGCTGGGGGTCGGAGGCAGGTTTCGGTGTTACAATGGATTTAAGAAGGTTATTAAAAAGCGCTGCTGCCTTTCAGCCTCAATGGGAACACAATGCGGCACCGCTGGGATTTCTCTCTTTCTATTTAGTCATGTCGTTTGGCTCGTGGCCCAGGGCTCAATACGCGAGCCCATCTGTTATACTCACTACTGCTTCCTACTTACAGTTCCTGCTGCTGAGAATTTTGGGAATCTCTTTAGTGCTATGATGATTTCTGCTCATTTGTATATATATATCTATATATATATATCTATATATATATATATATATATATATATATATATATATATATATATATATATATACAGGTATGGGATCTGTTATCTGGAAACCCGTTATCCAGAAAGATCCAAATTATGGAAAGGCCATCTCCCATAGACGCCATTTAATCGAAATAATCCAAGTGTTTAAAAATAATTTCCTTTTTCTGTGTAATTGATCCCAACTAAGATATAATTAATCCTTATTGGTTTATTTCATGTTTATATGATTTTCTAGTAGACTTAAGGTATGAATATCTAAATTACGGAAAGATCCCTTATCCGGACAACTCAAGGTCCATTCTGGATAACAGGTCCCATACCTGTACTTGATCCCAACTAAGATATAATTAATCCTTATTGGAAGCAAAACCAGCCTTTTGGCTTTATTTCATGTTTATATGATTTTCTAGTAGACTTAGAGGGTTATTTGCTAAACTCCGAATGCAAAAATCACGAAAAATTTGTGATTTTTTCTTTTTCTACAATCAGACTTTTAAAAAATATCCCAAATTTTTGGGAATTTATGAAACCCTGAGGATATAAAAGTCTGAATTTGCAAATCCGACATCTCAGACATGTCGAGGTTGCACACAAGTCAATGGGAGAAGTCCCAATGATTTTTTTTTGAAGTGCGCTGGGTTTCGTACAATACCCTGAAGTTTTCGGGTGAAAAAATCGTGAAAATCGGATGAAAATCAGATTTTTTTCCCCCCCCCGCAAAGCAAATTTGCGGGAAAATGTAATAAAAAAGGGTAAAAACCCAAGCGGATTTGATCGGAGTTTGTAGCAGAAAATATTGAGATAAATTCGGACTTTGATAAAAAAAGGTATGAAGAGCCACATGACTGAAAGATCCGTTATCCAGATAACCCCAGATCTCAAGCATTCTGGATAACAGGTCCCATATCTGTATTAAAGTTTGAATCTTTTTTCTCTGACGCAACTGACGTGAAAATCCACCAGAGAAAATTCACCGGCATCAAAAAATGCTTCCGAATAGCCGCTTGCGTCAAAACCGTCGCACTTCAACATTATTCAGACACCCATTGTCTTTAAAACTGCCGTCAAAATTAAGGCAGGCGTCAAAATTCACGTTTTTGCAATTTTTTTTTGAATTTTTGGCGACTTGAAATGGGACAAATTCACTAGTCTGCACCCAACACCCTAAAAAATATTTGGACCACACCCATTTTTGTGGCCACACCCCTTCATTGCCATGTTCATTTTACAAAATTTGGCAGGTTATGAAGGTTTGAAGACATTTTCTGTTGTATTTATGTGTTATTAGAGTTTTGCCAATGAAGGTGAATTGCCCTTAAAGCTGTAAATCACAGTTTCCCCAAGAGACCTGCTTATCTTAAATTGTTACAATTACTTATTTGCTTATCTTAAATTGTTACAAAAGTATCGAAAATGCACCTGGTAGCTGTTCTGGGCTCGCTGAAACTTTGAAACTTTGTATCTTTTTCTGGTTGTTCAGTGCAGGAGATCAAAGATAAAGATATTTCAGTAACAAACCCGGGAGGTACATTTGTAACCCCCCAAGTTGCTCCTAAGGCACCTGCCTCTTCTACCTACTCCATGTTCCAGCCTGTTATCTACATAGCTATACAGACAGCAGACCCTGAGGCTGCACTGGAAGTGTGTAGAGAATTCAGTAGGGCCATAATTAAATGGGTGGTTCACCTTTAAGTTAAAGGACCAGTAACATCAATTTTTTTAAAAAAAAATTATTAGTATACATTGAAAAAAATCACAAAGACAAATTAAACGTTAAAATCGCAAAGTGATCGGGTGATCCATTGTGCGGTGCTCGATTTCTACTCCCTGCCTTCCTTATAGGAGTTAGCCAGGGAGGAGAAATCAAGCGCTGCACAATGGATCATCGCCGTGAAGTGGAGTTTCACTAAGTTATTTCTTAATAAAAACTTTGCAACTTTAAAGTTTAATTTGTCTTCGTGGGTTTTTTTTCGATGTATACTAACGGATTTTTTTGAAAAGAAATGTTGATGTTACTGGTCCTTTAGATTTTAGTTATAGAATGGGCAGTTCTAAGCAACTTTTCAATTGGCCTCCTTTTTTAATATTTTCTAGTTTTTGAATTATTCGCCTTCTTCTTCTGACTCTTTCCAGCTTTTACATGTGGGTCACTGACCCCATCTAAAAAACAAATGCTCTGTAAGGCTACACATTTAGGGGCCCATTCACTAAGCTTGAGTGAAGGAATAGAGGAAAATAGAGGAAAAATAGTTCGAATTTCGATTTTTTTTTTTGGCTACTTCGACCATCGAATTGGCTGCTTCGACCTTCGACTACCACCTTCGACTTCGAATCGAACGATTCGAACTAAAAATCGTTTGAATATTCGACCATTCGATAATCAAAGTACTGTCTCTTTAAAAAAAACTTCGACCCCCTAGTTCGCCACCTAAAACCTACTGAGGCCAATGTTAGCCTATGGGGAAGGTCCTCATAGGCTTTACAAGGTTTTTCTGATTGAAGGATCGAACGAACGAATTGCGCTTAATCCTTCGACTTCGATATTCGAAGTCGAAGGATTTAACTTCGACAGTTGAATATCAGGGGTTAATTAACCCTCGATATTCGACCTTAAGTAAATTTGCCCCTTACTGTTATTGCTACTTTTTATTCCTCCTCTTTCTATTCAGGCCTCTCCTATTCATAGTCCAGTCTCTTATTCAAATCAATGCATGGTTGCTAGGGGAATTAGGACCCTAGCAACCAGATGGCTGAAATTGCAAACTGGAGAGCTGCTGAATAAAAAGCTAAATAACTCTAAAACCACAATTAATAAAAAATAAAAACCTATTGCAAATTGTCTCAGAATATCCCTCTCATCTACATCATACTAACAGTTAATTTAAAGGGGAACAACCCCTGTAACAAGCAGTAAAAAGGGTAAACTTCTGAAAGTTTTGGGGGGCCCTTAAATGAGTTTGTGCTGTAATATCTAGTGATGAGGAGAGGGGTACCCCCCTTAACTCCACCATCAGATGTAGCTGCGAGTGTCTGGCAGGAGGAGGATATTTTCCATATAACAGAGAGTTTACAGTAAAGTCAGTATAAGGGAAATAAAAAGCAGAATTTCATGTCTTTTTTGATGTTTAATAATCCATTTCCCTTTGCTGAGTTACAATGTGACATTAATGGAGGTTCCTATTAGCTTTGCTTTCTGATCCCTCTAGCGACAGGCGCAGCCGCGTCCCTTTATTATAAGGTCGGGATTTAATCCTGGGATATAAAATAACTGCCCCGAGGCGACTCTCTGCCCCGTGTCTGGGGTTAACTCTTTCATTTTCTCTCGCCCCAGCGATGTGTACCAACAGGGTAAATAAGGAAATGGGCAGTTATTCCCTATATTTAGCCGAGGGAGATAATTACAAAGACAACAAGCTGAAAGAAGCGAAATATTCCCAGGGTGAGACGGTGACTTTGATGCAGGTTTAACCACGACATTACCCTGTGACCTTCAGTCACTCACATTAAATGATAAATTCCTTCACTCAATAGCATAGTGTGTTCATACAACACAGGCATTACTTATACAGCCAGGATTCATTTACTTGTCAATAGTCAGTACACAGTGAGGATAGGTGTGCCCAGAACATTCCTTCTCTGTATATTTGTATTTATACATATGGGAGGAGGAGGTGCCATATTGATTCCCTTAGACAGTACAGTATGAGGGTATAGCTTATTGTGTGCCCAGAACATTCCTTCTCTGTATATTTGTATTTATACATATGGGAGGAGGGAGGTGCCATATTGATTCCCTTAGACAGTACAGTATGAGGGTATAGCTTATTGTGTGCCCAGAACATTCCTTCTCTGTATATTTGTATTTATACATATGGGAGGAGGAGGTGCCATATTGATTCCCTTAGACAGTACAGTATGAGGGTATAGCTTATTGTGTGCCCAGAACATTCCTTCTCTGTATATTTGTATTTATACATATGGGAGGAGGAGGTGCCATATTGATTCCCTTAGACAGTACAGTATGAGGGTATAGCTTATTGTGTGCCCAGAACATTCCTTCTCTGTATATTTGTATTTATACATATGGGAGGAGGAGGTGCCATATTGATTCCCTTAGACAGTACAGTATGAGGGTATAGCTTATTGTGTGCCCAGAACATTCCTTCTCTGTATATTTGTATTTATACATATGGGAGGAGGAGGTGCCATATTGATTCCCTTAGACAGTACAGTATGAGGGTATAGCTTATTGTGTGCCCAGAACATTCCTTCTCTGTATATTTGTATTTATACATATGGGAGGAGGAGGTGCCATATTGATTCCCTTAGACAGTACAGTATGAGGGTATAGCTTATTGTGTGCCCAGAACATTCCTTCTCTGTATATTTGTATTTATACATATGGGAGGAGGAGGTGCCATATTGATTCCCTTAGACAGTACAGTATGAGGGTATAGCTTATTGTGTGCCCAGAACATTCCTTCTCTGTATATTTGTATTTATACATATGGGAGGAGGAGGTGCCATATTGATTCCCTTAGACAGTACAGTATGAGGGTATAGCTTATTGTGTGCCCAGAACATTCCTTCTCTGTATATTTGTATTTATACATATGGGAGGAGGAGGTGCCATATTGATTCCCTTAGACAGTACAGTATGAGGGTATAGCTTATTGTGTGCCCAGAACATTCCTTCTCTGTATATTTGTATTTATACATATGGGAGGAGGAGGTGCCATATTGATTCCCTTAGACAGTACAGTATGAGGGTATAGCTTATTGTGTGCCCAGAACATTCCTTCTCTGTATATTTGTATTTATACATATGGGAGGAGGAGGTGCCATATTGATTCCCTTAGACAGTACAGTATGAGGGTATAGCTTATTGTGTGCCCAGAACATTCCTTCTCTGTATATTTGTATTTATACATATGGGAGGAGGAGGTGCCATATTGATTCCCTTAGACAGTACAGTATGAGGGTATAGCTTATTGTGTGCCCAGAACATTCCTTCTCTGTATATTTGTATTTATACATATGGGAGGAGGAGGTGCCATATTGATTCCCTTAGACAGTACAGTATGAGGGTATAGCTTATTGTGTGCCCAGAACATTCCTTCTCTGTATATTTGTATTTATACATATGGGAGGAGGAGGTGCCATATTGATTCCCTTAGACAGTACAGTATGAGGGTATAGCTTATTGTGTGCCCAGAACATTCCTTCTCTGTATATTTGTATTTATACATATGGGAGGAGGAGGTGCCATATTGATTCCCTTAGACAGTACAGTATGAGGGTATAGCTTATTGTGTGCCCAGAACATTCCTTCTCTGTATATTTGTATTTATACATATGGGAGGAGGAGGTGCCATATTGATTCCCTTAGACAGTACAGTATGAGGGTATAGCTTATTGTGTGCCAAGAACATTCCTTCTCTGTATATTTGTATTTATACATATGGGAGGAGGTGCCATATTGATTCCCTTAGACAGTACAGTATGAGGGTATAGCTTATTGTGTGCCCAGAACATTCCTTCTCTGTATATTTGTATTTATACATATGGGAGGAGGAGGTGCCATATTGATTCCCTTAGACAGTACAGTATGAGGGTATAGCTTATTGTGTGCCCAGAACATTCCTTCTCTGTATATTTGTATTTATACATATGGGAGGAGGAGGTGCCATATTGATTCCCTTAGACAGTACAGTATAAAGGTATTCTGTACATATTTGTAGAAGGCCTGTTGGTCCTCAATCAATGCCCACGCAAAATTAGGGGCTTTGGACTGTAAAGTCACCTTTAATTGGCACTGCCATATCTTTCTTGTTGTGTTTATATTTTGATTTTGAGATTTCAGAGAGTAAAGAAACAGGGACGTCCCAATGGGGGGCAACTGGATCAATCAGAACCATTGGTAATAGTCAGCCCTGTAGCATCAGCTTCTATGACAGATGAACCTCACTTTCTGCTAATGGTTTGATAATTCCCCACGCTCCCTAAGCTTCACTTTCCAACATCAGCCTGGAGCCCACTGAGCATGTGCAGTGCCACTGACTCACAGAAGATGCCAAACGAGATCCAAGATGGGGAGCTGCTGGGGGCAACTGGATCATGACTGTTATAGAACTGCTGAACCTCTGGGCTGGTACAGTAAGTCCAGTATATAAAATAAATTATATTCATTTATTGGCTTTAGCTCTCCTTTAGCTTATATTTTAGGTAAATGCCTTCAGGAAGAATGAACATCTCTCTCTATTCCAGCACCACTTGGGTTAAGTCAGACACAGTCCCCGATTTGCATAAAACAATGAATCCGTAATGAATGAAAATGCGGGGGGGGGGGGGTGAGCTCGGCATTAATGAGATTACGGCAGATATAAATCTGGAGATCACTGAAATCTAATCTGGGAGTGATGAACTGCCGGCTATTGCCAAGTAATTATTTCTCACTGATACCTGTGCCCAAGGGACACCAAGACTGGCTGAGATAATGCCCTTACCTGCGCTTATTTACTAATCAAATTAGGGTGCAATATTGTGCTCATGTTAATGCCATAGACAGAAGGGGCGCAATTCACTCGCCAGTAAAATGGCAACTTGCACCCCATTTAAAGCCATGCAACATAGAGATCATGCAGGCCAGTTAGAGGGAGATTTGGGGTGAGTGCTTATTTGTACCCTGGGTACCCCTGGAACTATAGCAGGGTGACACCCCAATGTTTCTATATATCTGTAACCTTGTTATGAGTTAAGGGGCCCAGTCTGAAGGTCAGTTAGGGGGAGATTTGGGGTGAGTGCTTATTTGTACCCTGGGTACCCCTGGAACTATAGCAGGGTGACACCCCAATGTTTCTATATATCTGTAACCTTGTTATGAGCTAAGGGGGCCCAATCTGAAGGTCAGTTAGGGGGAGATTTGGGGTGAGTGATTATTTGTACCCTGGGTACCCCTGGAACTATAGCAGGGTGACACCCCAATGTTTCTATATATCTGTAACCTTGTTATGAGTTAAGGGGCCCAGTCTGAAGGTCAGTTAGGGGGAGATTTGGGGTGAGTGCTTATTTGTACCCTGGGTACCCCTGGAACTATAGCAGGGTGACACCCCAATGTTTCTATACATCTGTAACCTTGTTATGAGCTAAGGGGGCCCAGTCTGAAGGTCAGTTAGGGGGAGATTTGGGGTGAGTGTTTATTTGTGCCCTGGGTACCCCTGGAAATATAGCAGGGTGACTATTACCCTAATGTTTCTATATGAGATAAGGGGGCCCAGTCTGAAGGGCAGATAGGAGGACATTAGGGACTAGATATCAAGCACCCTGGATTATTTTCCAAGATTTATACAGGGGTTTGGGCCAGAGGAGTAGAAGCAGAATGAGACATATTTTTCCTCTGAGACAGATGACTTTCAGCAATGATGTTTTTGCTGTACTACAACTCCCAGCATGCATGTTATCATTAGGGATGGGCGATTTTGACCCGTTTCGCCAAAAATTCGCCGCCGGCGAAAATGTCGCAGAAGCCCATTAAAGTCTATGGGTGTCAAAAAAATATTGTCGCACGTCGCCATACAAGTCTATGGGCGTCATTTTTCCGGCAAAACGAGGCGAAAAAATTTGCCCATGTCTAGTTATCATTGCTCAGACCAATATCCTTCCACATTTGGCACAAGGAGATGACCCCCTATAATGAAGGCTTATGGTTGGTGGATATAAATGAGCGCAGGGCTGTATTACTTACTAGGGGCTCATTGAGTTATGCCTGTGAATCAGCACAGAAACCCTTATTCTCCCCCCTTATTAACCTGCTCTGCTGGATCTGGAATTCACATTCCCCGGCAGTCGGACTTATGTGACATTACGGAAATGCAATCACCCCAGCAAAAATTGCCCAGGAAACCTGCTGAATAAAAAGCCAAATCACCAATAAATAAAGAAGACCAATTGCAAATTGTCTCAGAATATCACGCTCTACTCTCTACATCATACTAAAAGTACATTTAAAGGTAAACAACCCTTTTAAGGATCCCCTTTTCCCACTGTGCAGAACAATTGGATCAACATTCTGTTACGTTTTTAGAGACAGTTCTATCATCCCTGCCATAAAGCAAGACTGTTGTGCTGTCACATGAACAGCAAGGAAGGCAAATCTCAAATTTTTCCAAATGTAATTTAATTTAAATGAATTAAATGTCTTTCTGTAGGTCCAGTCTTTGCTCCACTGCCCCCCTAATATTGAGGGGACACAAAACGCCTGGATCTGTTCCCCCCCGGGGCGGCCGATATTACACCCGGTGCCATTTGTGTAGCAGGAAGGGGAAGCTAAGCCCAGGCATTGCGTTTCACTTCAATTCATCTCCGAGGGAATCTGGAAAGTGTCCCAGTTATTCCAAATTCTGCTGGATTTATAGCCGGGACCCGAATGAGGTGAGAAATATTTAACTGCCGCCATGCTGGAAGCTAACGGCTTGGATATTGTTTCGGTTTGGGGTGAAAAAATATAAAGGTGAATATGGGAAAAGGGGGGACGTTTGGCACTAGATTGTCCCATAAGGTGAAAATGAACTTAGGTGCCCTGTGTAAGATTTAGGGGCCCGTTGATGGGCATATTTACTAAATCTTCAAATAATAATTTCATATAGTCGAATAAGCCCATTGTTATTGTGCGTGCCAGTGTTCAGCAGGGCACAATCTCAGCAGATCTGTCAGAACCGGGCAGCAGGAGACCCCAAGATCATTTAAAAATTACTTAGGGGACTGTTCCTGCTGAATTGTGCTTAGTACAGGGAATACCTATGCTGCCATAGTTTTATGGGATCTCTCTGTACAGACTATGAGCAAACGTAGGGGCTGTTCCTGCTGAATTGTGCTTAGTACAGGGAATACCTATGCTGCCATAGTTTTATGGGATCTCTCTGTACAGACTATGAGCAAACTTAGGGGACTGTTCCTGCTGAATTGTGCTTAGTACAGGGAATACCTATGCTGCCATAGTTTTATGGGATCTCTCTGTACAGACTATGAGCAAACTTAGGGACTGTTCCTGCTGAATTGTGCTTAGTACAGGGAATACCTATGCTGCCATAGTTTTATGGGATCTCTCTGTACGGACTATGAGCAAACTTAGGGGACTGTTCCTGCTGAATTGTGCTTAGTACAGGGAATACCTATGCTCCATAGTTTTATGGGATCTCTCTGTACAGACTATGAGCAAACTTAGGGGCTGTTCCTGCTGAATTGTGCTTAGTACAGAGGAATACCTATGCTGCCATAGTTTTATGGGATCTCTCTGTACAGACTATGAGCAAACTTAGGGGCTGTTCCTGCTGAATTGTGCTTAGTACAGAGGAATACCTATGCTGCCATAGTTTTATGGGATCTCTCTGTACAGACTATGAGCAAACTTAGGGGCTGTTCCTGCTGAATTGTGCTTAGTACAGGGAATACCTATGCTGCCATAGTTTTATGGGATCTCTCTCTGTACAGACTATGAACAAACATAGGACTGTTCCTGCTGAATTGTGCTTAAATAAAACCTATTAAGACAATGCTGCTGGATGGATAAACATGATGAAAGCAGTAGAAGGTGCAGTCAGTTCAGTTACATTATTTGTTCCAAACTCAGTGTCAGAGATGTTGTTACAAAGTATAAATGACATTTAGTGATAATAAATAGGGCTCAGGTGGAGCTGCCAGTGGATTGTGCAGATAAATCTTATTGAGGAGCAGTTGTGGGGCTGAAGGGGTGAGTGATTTCAATCAATGGCAGTTGTTAAAGGAGCAGCCACGTCCGTTCTGGTCGGCTGAAACCGTATTTGTCCTATTTACAGTGACAACATTGTGTCCAATTAACAGGTTTAATGGCGTCGGCTGTCGAGCTTAATAAATACAGAACATTTATACCGAATGTCCCCCCTCCCCCAGTTTGAAGGTTCTTAACTGAGACAAAATAGTCTGTTAGTAAATATGGATCCGACTGAACATCCCGTAAATATCAGAACCGGACTCATAAAGGGAATAGTGGGAGATATTAGGGACCTGTAGGTTTCTTGCATCACGTTTTCATCACATTCATTTCAATTGCTTGGTTTTGATTTCCCTGTTATAGTTAAGCTTTCTTATTGAGATCACTCTGCAACCAATGGAAATGAAATCATATCCGGGTATCATCGATTGAACTGTTTCTAGGGGCTAAACCTCCCCGGTAACCACCTCCGTCCTCCCGGGTGCGAATGAGTTTGGACGCTTCCGCTTTAAGAGAAGTGCCGGAGCTCTGGAATAGCCGGGAATACGTTTGACTCATTCCTCAGGTGATTACACACCGTTTTGGGCCAGTTTCAGTGTAAATGCCTCAGTATTTTATTGCCTCTGGCTAATTCATTTCACACTTCATTCATATTTCCACTGCCTGTTTTTAGCATTTGACTTGCGGGGCCCAAACCCAGAAGGAGTTTCCTTTAGACGACACTGACTCCTGCTGGACTCCCGGCATCTCCTCGACTTGTTTCACTTTTATTTTATCAACGGCAGAGTCCGATGGCGAGAAAGAATAAAAAGGTGCAGTACCGGTTCCTGCCACTATTGCTGAGATACTGAGATCTGTATCAGCTGCTGCAGGACAGCGCCCCCTGCTTAGATTTATCGCTTTCCAAATAGTTTTTTTTTTTATAGATTCAATAATTGTATTTACAATATTCCTATAAGAGATACATTTTTTTTAGCAGGAGTGAATGGGCCACATGTTCTGTTCTATGACCTGAAGGAACTGGGGGTTCTAATTGGGACATTCTTCAAGCTCTTGTCTCGCTGCGCCTGGGAATCAGCACTGCGGTTGCCATGGTGATACAAAGTTCTGATCCACGGCTTTGCTTAAAATTCCCTTTACAATCGCCTAGAAATAAAGCCATAAAGTTGGGAGTGTGAATGTTCTTGTTAATGTGCCAGAGATAGAAAGTATTAATTATTTCCTATAACACCATCAGGGGTCCAACGTCAAACGGGACTAATTAATTTCATGTTGGACACCTGTCTGGGGGGGGAGTGCACTTATGAGTTTATAAAAATGTTACTTTGACCTAAGTTTTATTATCTTGATAAAGACCCCACTGAGGGTCGAAACGTCGATTCTAATAACGTTTTTTACAGCAAAAGTGCAACAGCATTTTTCACAAGTTCTATATATATATCTGGGATCAGGTGGAGTTATAACTGGTGACCTTATGGCCTATGATTCATTTGTGTTATAAATACACTAAAGGTATGATCACTTTCTGCTAAATCTTAACTTTGGATCCGGCAAAGACCTGCACGGGGTTAGAGTTAGGGTGTATGAGGGTTAAGTTTAGGGTTAATGTGTATTAGGGTTAGGGTATATTAGGGTTAGGTTTAGGGTTAATGTGTATTAGGTGTAGGTTTAGGTTTAGGGTTATGGTGTATTATGGTTAGTTTTAGGGTTCGGGTTATGGTATTTTAGGATTAGGTTTAGGGTTATGGTGTATTAGGGTTAGGTTTAGAGTTAGGGTTATGGCGTGTTAGGGTTAGGTTTAGGTTTAATGTGTATTAGGGTTAGGATTATGGTGTATTAGGGTTAGGATTAGGTTTAGAGTTATGGTGTATTAGGGTTAGGTTTAGGGTTAGGATTATGGTTTATTAGAATTATGTTTAGGGTTAGGATTATGGTGTATTAGGATTAGATTTAGGGTTAAGGTGTTTTAGGGTTAGGGTTCTGGTGTATTAGGGTAAGGTTGTATTAGGTTTAGGTTTAGTGTTAGGGTTATGGTGTATTAGGGTTAAGGTATATTAGGGTTAGGGTTATGGCGTATTAGGGTAAGGTTGTATTAGGTTTAGTGTTAGGGTTATGGTGTATTAGGATTAGGTTTAGGGTTATGGTGTATTAGGGTAAGGTTGTATTAAGGTTAAGTTTATGGTGTATTCGGGTTAGGTTTAGGGTTAGGGTTATGGTGTATTAGGGTTAGGTTTAGGGTTAGGGTTAGGTTTAGGGTTATGGTGTATTAGGATTAGGTTTAGGGTTATCTTTATGGTGTATTAGGGTGTATTACAGTTATGATTTATTTGGATGTATTAGGGTTATGGTGTATTAGGGTTAATGTGTATTAGGGTTAGGGTTATGGTGTATTAGGGTAAGGTTGTATTAGGTTTAGTGTTAGGGTTATGGCGTATTAGGGTTAGGTTGTTTTAGGGTTAGGTTTAGGGTTATAGTGTATTAGGATTAGGGTTAGGGTTATGGTGTATTAGGGTAAGGTTTAGGGTTATGGTGTATTAGGTTTAGGGTTACGGTTATGGTGTATTAGGATTAGGTTTAGGGTTAGGGTTATGGTGTATTAGGGTAAGGTTTAGGGTTATGGTGTATTAGGTTTAGGGTTACGGTTATGGTGTATTAGGATTAGGTTTAGGGTTAGGGTTATGGTGTATTAGGGTGTATTAGGGTTATGATTTATTTGGGTGTATTAGGGTTATGATGTATTAGGGTGTATTAAGGTTAGTGTTAAATATTGGATTAATGGCAAATGGATCCCTGGGCAGTGGCCCTTTTGCCCCTGTTCTGCCCCTTCCCAGTTCCTGCCTCTCTGTCAGCTTTTGACCTCTAATTTATATGGTCACCACTGGACCTGCCCCTGTCCCATGAATACCAAAGTTACTGTAGGGTGAGCTTGGGGTGGTACATGGGTGGTCCCTCTGGACCCACTCTAGTTTGAGTGTCATTCAGACCGACAAGGTTGGGAGGGACAGTGGTTACAAGATGTAGGGACCTGCAGTTTTGGACTGGGGTACATGGGGCCAACCAGAGTCTGCACCAGGGATGAGAGGACTAAATCCAGAGCTGGTGCCGCTGGACCCACAGGACTTTTCCCGGTACTACAGTGGGACAGTCTGACCCTGGGGACTGATTATGGGGGGTTTATGCAGATGAAGCACAAAGCATAGAATTCCCCCCCCCCGAGATTTATAAATGAGGCCCAGCATCTTAGAGGCTATTGTTCAATTGCAACTCCCACATCCCTCTAATAGGCTGTAATTGTAATTCATGGGCAGCTGGAAGATGACAGTTTAGACATAACTAAGTTACATCACTTGTCCCCATTGCCTTTTTTTGCAACATAATGATGGACAAATCTTAGAAGGCGGCACCATTCTGCTGCGAGCAGTGGAGAACGGCATCTTAACTGCACCGGCAACAATTGGTACCGCAAGTGACTCAGCTGCTAGTTCTTCCCTAGAACTGAAGAAACTGCCATATGAAGTGTCTCAACAGAAAGTAAAAATGGGGCAAAATAGAGGCAAATCATTTGCAGTGGCAGGGGGTCCTTATTTAGCAGCGCTGCCTTGATTTCCCATACGTAATAAATATCCAGGCAGATAATTTGCAAACCATCACTCCTTATTATTGTGTGGTGCCCCTCTCTTTCCAAACTAATGCTGCTTACTCCATCCCCTCGCCTCCTCCTCCCCTCGCCCCTTCAGATGGGATGATTGGGATTGAGCTGGGAGTCGAGTCACAATTCATTCCCCTCTCATAGATACAGGAACAATCCCATTGTTATTCTACTCTCTGCAACGTGTCAGCTCTGCTGCTCTGATCAGCTGGGTGCAGGGTTTTTTTTTTTATTAGACAACCAAGCGCAGCAGAATCTTCCTGAGCCGGGGAGCGGGTTACCCACACATCAATTAGAATTCCCTTCCATCTGCCCATGGTTCAATTTATGGCATTAAATATGAGGCTGGAGAAGGAAACACGGTCACGCTTGGACCGGCACAGATTTAATAGGGAGAAATAGAAATATCAGAGGATGTGCCCCCTTTCCTCTGTGACTGTTCCCCCCCATTAATATATATAGGCTGTTCCTTCCCACAGCATAAATATTTCATGGAGAACAAAACTGCTGATAGGATCAAAGGACGAGTGAATTTATGCAAATACTGTTGTAATGTCTTATCTACATCCTCCAGGGGGCACTACAGGGTCATGTAAGGTTATCACCTGACCAAGCTACCTTTGGGGGTACGGGGGTACTGCAGATAGGGTCACTAGGGGACCCTGGGAAGAATGGCATGATTTGATGGCTATAGAGCGGGCGTGGCTTGTGGGATTGGTTGTAGTTTAGGTGGACCATGGGTGGTATTTTGACATAATTGGGGTGTGGCTGAGAGAGATAAGGGGCGTAACTATACAAAGAAGGGACTTTTTTATTCATTGGGGACATTTTGGAAAGGGGTACAGATAGACAGGGAGTAACCAATTGGGGAACTGAGGTGGGGATGGGAAGGGGTGGAGTAGCAGGACACCTGGTCAGGTGGTATCATCATGGTCAGGTGGTGCCAATACTATTTGACCCACGTAGTAGGGCTCACCAACAAGGGGACCCATGTGCCTTAATTATAATTATGACCCCCCCCCATGATTACTGATGGCACCTGCCCTGGTCCTGCCCCCACTTCACCTGTATTTGGAGCAGAACTGCCTCGTCCTGCAGGAAAATTCCTTAAAAAGGGAGCCTGTTTGGATAAAGAAGCAATGGGCTGTTTTTATTGCTGTCAAATGTAGGGGAGACAAGAACTATTTATTAAAGTTTAGACATAGAAACATCTGTAGCTCCCGACCATTACTTCTCCCTGTACAGCCATCACTTCCCCACCAGATGGTGCTCACCTTTGGCTCCTTCCCATATGTATAAATACAAATATACAGAGAAGGAATGTTCTGGGCACACAATAAGCTATACCCTCATACTGTACTGTCTAAGGGAATCAATATGGCACCTCCTCCTCCCATATGTATAAATACAAATATACAGAGAAGGAATGTTCTGGGCACACAATAAGCTATACCCTCATACTGTACTGTCTAAGGGAATCAATATGGCACCTCCCTCCTCCCATATGTATAAATACAAATATACAGAGAAGGAATGTTCTGGGCACACAATAAGCTATACCCTCATACTGTACTGTCTAAGGGAATCAATATGGCACCTCCTCCTCCCATATGTATAAATACAAATATACAGAGAAGGAATGTTCTGGGCACACAATAAGCTATACCCTCATACTGTACTGTCTAAGGGAATCAATATGGTACCTCCTCCTCCCATATGTTTAAATACAAATATACAGAGAAGGAATGTTCTGGGCACACAATAAGCTATACCCTCATACTGTACTGTCTAAGGGAATCAATATGGCACCTCCTCCTCCCATATGTATAAATACAAATATACAGAGAAGGAATGTTCTGGGCACACAATAAGCTATACCCTCATACTGTACTGTCTAAGGGAATCAATATGGTACCTCCTCCTCCCATATGTTTAAATACAAATATACAGAGAAGGAATGTTCTGGGCACACAATAAGCTATACCCTCATACTGTACTGTCTAAGGGAATCAATATGGTACCTCCTCCTCCCATATGTTTAAATACAAATATACAGAGAAGGAATGTTCTGGGCACACAATAAGCTAAAATCAATGAGGGAAGGCAGGGGATGGATGTCAGGCAGCTGGTACTCAGTATAATGGGAATGTACTGGTGTTTGGATAATCCCAGTCCCTGTTACATAGTTACAATGGGCAGAGGGATAACAATGGGTCCCATCACTAACTGCCACATAAAAGACAAGAGATACATTGTGTATATTCCATTCCATTACTCCGTGGGCTTCATCTGAGGTCGGATCCATTTGAGCCTCTAATCCAGCGCCGGCCCTTCTGCGCTCCAGCACAAGAGCTTTTCATCCCAGGAACACGGATTGTACATGAGATCCCGGCAGTCAGAACGGCATTAATGCTAAATAGAATACTGTGCAGAGCCCCATTAATAATGTGTATAATAAGGATTACACTCAGACTTCCCCTTTATGTGGCTGAAGCAATCTCATTTTCTGCAGCACCTGAGACCCCTGAGACGTGACTGGGGCCCAATGTATCTGCCACTCGGCTCCCAATTAACCCGACATGAGGAGGAAGCTCAGCGGGGGATTGATCTGATTTATTTTGGGGGTAGAAGATACAATAAGCCTGGGTGGGGGATACTCGGTGCCTATAGGGATGTCCATATCTGAGCACATTCATTTACATGTACTGTATTTTGGGTTTAAATTGATATTTAAGGACCAATGTGAAGATGTTTGAAATAGATATGAAATTGATTTAATTAATAGTTTTTTTTTATTCGTTCAGATAAGACACCAATATACAGTGATCACAAGTCTGTTCTGCCCCTGCCAGTCATCAAAATGCTTTTGGGTGGGTGCTGGGAGTTAACTCTTCACAAAGTCTTCCTGTCATTGTCTCCACTGTCTCCATCTTGCCCTTCTGTCTCCATCTTGTCCTAATGTCTCCATCTTGTCTTACTGTCTCCATCTTGCCCTTCTGTCTCCATCTTGTCCTAATGTCTCCATCTTGTCCTACTGTCTCCATCTTGCCCTATTGTCTCCATCTTGTCCTAATGTCTCCATCTTGTCCTACTGTCTCCATCTTGCCCTATTGTCTCCATCTTGCCCTACCGTCTCCATCTTCTCCTACTGTCTCCATATTCTCCTACTGTCCTCATTCTGTCCTACTGTCTCCATCTTGCCTTATTGTCTACATCTTACCCTACTGTCTCCATCTTTCCTCACTGTCTTCATCTTCTCCTACTGTCTGCATCTTGTACCACTGTCTCTATTGTGTTCTACTGTCTCCATCTTGTCCTACTGTTTCCACCTTGCCCTACTTTCTCCATTTTGACCCACAGTCTCCATCTTCTCCTACTGTCCCCATTATGTCCTACTGTCTCTATCTTGACCCACTGTCTCCATCTTGTCCCACTGTTTCAACCTTGCCCTACAGTCTCCATCTTCTCCTACTGTCTCCATCTTCTCCTACTGTCTCCATTTTCTCCTTCTATCCTCATTCTGTCCTACTGTCTCCATCTTGTCCTACTTTTTCCATCTTGTCCTCCTGTCTCCATCTTGCCCTACTGTCTCCATCTTGTCCTACTGTCTCCATCTTGCCCTACTGTCTCCCTCTTGCCCTACTGTCTCCATCTTGTCCTACTGTCTCCCTCTTGCCCTACTGACTCCATCTTGCCCTACTGTCTCCTTCTTGTCCTACTGTCTCCATCTTGTCCTACTGTCTCCATCTTGCCCTACTGTCTCCCTCTTGCCCTACTGTCTCCATCTTGTCCTACTGTCTCCCTCTTGCCCTACTGACTCCATCTTGCCCTACTGTCTCCTTCTTGTCCTACTGTCTCCATCTTGTCCTACTGTCTCCATCTTGTCCTACTGTCTCCATCTAGTCCCTTTGTATCCACCTTACCCTTTAATAACTACTGTGCCCATATTTGAGTACATAGAACCAATCAGCACCGGCACACGGCCCAGAGAAACCTATTTGGATCATGGCCACCCCAAGGTTTAGTCAGGGAGGAGGTTAAAGCTTCATTATAAAGTCTTTGTAGAGATGTCGTCCATCCATTAGTGCAGACAGCCAGTGCCATTTAGGCTGTTAATTTGACAGAGCGATGTCACAGTAAATAGAACAAACATTTTCAGCCGAGCAGCCAACCAGATCGGACATGGCTGTTACCCTAACAACTGCTCATTGATTGGAGCCGCTGACCCCTTCAGCCCCACAACTGCTCTCTAATAACATTGGAATAAAAATTCATACAAGGTGAGTCTGGAGAATGTGGCTGTCAGGGCAGCGGCGCTGTGTCTTATCCACTGACTGGGGCTGATTCTGCACTTTTTATTCCTCATAATAATAAACCTATTCTCTCTCTCTGGGCCACAGACTGAGCAGAACATACGTACCATGAGGGGCTCAAAAAGACTTTCATATCCAAATATTAGAGATATAATTACGATTTTATAGGAATGAGATATTCTGCTGTTTCTATTAAATTTGTGGGAGACAGAGAGAGACTGACAGATACAGACGCACATGAGACAGATAGAGAGATAGATAATAGATAGATAGATAGATAGATAGATAGATAGATAGATGATAGATAGATAGATAGATAGATAGATAGATAGATAGATAGATAGATAGATAGATAGATAATAGATAGATGATAGATAGATAGAGAGAGAGAGAGAGAGAGAGAGAGAGAGAGAGAGAGAGAGAGATAGATAATAGATAGATAGATAGATGATAGATAGATAGATAGATAGATAGATAGATAGATAGATGATAGATAGATAGATAGATAGATAGATAGATAGATAGATAGATAGATGATAGATAGATAGATAGATAGATAGATAGATAGATAGATGATAGATAGATAGATAGATAGATAGATAGATAGATAGATAGATGATAGATAGATAGATAGATAGATAGATAGATGATAGATAGATAGATAGAGTACAGTTTACAGTACAAACAGACAAAACATCAGTGAGAGAGAATAAAGAGTTAATGAGGGTCGGCAGGAGACAAGGAACATGGGGGGGGGGCAGGGACAAGAGATCTGGGATCCCCCTGGGAAACTGCCGGAGATACAAATTACTTTGTGATGTTGCAGAACCATAAGGACAAGAAGAAACAAATCAACAAGACAGAGATTAATATCCAGCCCCTCCCTGTGTCATTCACTGATACTCATGTATTTCCCTGTGTGTCCTAATAATTCCCAATATTTGTCATTCCCACATGATTGGAAATAGCGGAGTGAGAACAATCGACTGATAATGATAATTGTAACACAACGACAGCAACGTGTCTGCTCCTTCCTTTACTCCACTTACATTTATACATTTCACTATGAAAATATCAGTCTCAGATACATTTGTGTTTTGTTCTCTGTTTCCTTCTAAACATTCAGAATTATATATTCTTTTACTCTGCACTATTACTATGTATCACATAAACCTAATGGTCCATTATCCCTTATACTACTCAGAGTTCCCTGTATAACTCAGCCTGCAGCCTTGTGCCTTTATATGGTCACAGAACAACCCCTCAGTGACTTCTAATATCCTTATCATTTACAGTAGGGGGTACATTATCCCTTATAATACATGAGTGATACTCAGAGTTCCCTGTATAACTCAGCCTGCAGCCTTGTGCCTTTATATGGTCACAGAACAACCCCTCAGTGACTTCTAATATCCTTATCATTTACAGTAGGGGGTACATTATCCCTTATAATACATGAGTGATACTCAGAGTTCCCTGTATAACTCAGCCTGCAGCCTTGTGCCTTTATATGGTCACAGAACAACCCCTCAGTGACTTCTAATATCCTTATCATTTAAAGTAGGGGGTACATTATCCCTTATAATACATGAGTGATACTCAGAGTTCCCTGTATAACTCAGCCTGCAGCCTTGTGCCTTTATATGGTCACAGAACAACCCCTCAGTGACTTCTAATATCCTTATCATTTACAGTAGGGGGTACATTATCCCTTATAATACATGAGTGATACTCAGAGTTCCCTGTATAACTCAGCCTGCAGCCTTGTGCCTTTATATGGTCACAGAACAACCCCTCAGTGACTTCTAATATCCTTATCATTTACAGTAGGGGGTACATTATCCCTTATAATACATGAGTGATACTCAGAGTTCCCTGTATAACTCAGCCTGCAGCCTTGTGCCTTTATATGGTCACAGAACAACCCCTCAGTGACTTCTAATATCCTTATCATTTACAGTAGGGGGTACATTATCCCTTATAATACATGAGTGATACTCAGAGTTCCCTGTATAACTCAGCCTGCAGCCTTGTGTCTTTATATGGTCACAGAACAACCCCTCAGTGACTTCTAATATCCTTATCATTTACAGTAGGGGGTACATTATCCCTTATAATACATGAGTATTTCTATCTCATGTATTGAGG
This sequence comes from Xenopus laevis, assembly GCF_017654675.1. Lineage (NCBI taxonomy): Eukaryota > Metazoa > Chordata > Amphibia > Anura > Pipidae > Xenopus > Xenopus laevis. The sequence goes on from NC_054377.1 coordinate 3,540,257, forward strand.
TACTGCCTAGTCACCTCTCGCCTTTACCTTTACCTTTTCCCCAATGAAATGTTTTGTTGCACAAACACAGCTGGCAGTTGCATTCTTTTCATATTCACACCCACTGCCACCCTGCACTCACTGTACTTTCCGCTCACATCAGGCTGCATTTAAAAGGCAACTAAAGCTGAGAGTGGATAATGCCACTGAGCTGGGGAAAAGTACGAAAATTAGGAAAAACTCGACCTGCAAAGCTTTTTATGGGAAGAATACATTTATTCAATAGATGTGCCGGTGTGTGTCACGGCTCCAGTGCAGTCTGCAGCGTTACCAGGGTCCCTTCTTCTTAAATCTGAATTTATTATTGTGGGAGTCTGAGCGCAGTTTAGTGATTGGAGCCCAATGTGGAGCAGTCGCTGGATCACCCAGAGCACTAATCCCACTTTACGAGATTTAACCGGAAAACAACCCAACAAAAACATCAGTTTCCTGCAATAATGTCGTTTGCTAATCCGGCCGCAAGTGTCGCATTGGGTTGTGCAAAAACTGTCAGCCAAAAATATCCTCCCGGAACCTTCCGTTTCCCATAAACGTGTCACTCGCACCCGACTGCTAATGACACCGACTTGTTTATATGGGAACGGCCTGAGTGTAACCGACCAACTCACAACTCCCAGACTGAACCCAGAATAATCTGTAGACTACATACAAGCTCAAAGTACTGTTCCTGCTGAATTGTGTTTAGTACAGGGAATACCTATGTACCATAGTTTTATGGGATCTCTCTGTACAGACTATGAGCAAACTAAGGGACTGTTCCTGCTGAATTGTGCTTAGTACAGGGAATACCTATGTACCATAGTTTTATGGGATCTCTCTGTACAGACTATGAGCAAACTTAGGGGACTGTTCCTGCTGAATTGTGCTTAGTACAGGGAATACCTATGCTGTCATAGTTTTATGGGATCTCTCTGTACAGACTATGAGCAAACTTAGGGGCTGTTCCTGCTGAATTGTGCTTAGTACAGGGAATACCTATGCTGCCATAGTTTTATGGGATCTCTCTGTACAGACTATGAGCAAATTTAGGGACTGTTCCTGCTGAATTGTGCTTAGTACAGAGGAATACCTATGCTGCCATAGTTGTATGGGATCTCTCTGTACAGAATATGAGCAAACTTAGGGGACTGTTCCTGCTGAATTGTGCTTAGTACAGGGAATACCTATGCTGCCATAGTTTTATGGGATCTCTCTGTACAGACTATGAGCAAACTTAGGGACTGTTCCTGCTGAATTGTGCTTAGTACAGGGAATACCTATGTACCATAGTTTTATGGGATCTCTCTGTACAGACTATGAGCAAACTTAGGGGACTGTTCCTGCTGAATTGTGCTTAGTACAGGGAATACCTATGCTGTCATAGTTTTATGGGATCTCTCTGTACAGACTATGAGCAAACTTAGGGGCTGTTCCTGCTGAATTGTGCTTAGTACAGGGAATACCTATGCTGCCATAGTTTTATGGGATCTCTCTGTACAGACTATGAGCAAATTTAGGGACTGTTCCTGCTGAATTGTGCTTAGTACAGGGGAATACCTATGCTGCCATAGTTGTATGGGATCTCTCTGTACAGAATATGAGCAAACTTAGGGGACTGTTCCTGCTGAATTGTGCTTAGTACAGGGAATACCTATGCTGCCATAGTTTTATGGGATCTCTCTGTACAGACTATGAGCAAACTTAGGGACTGTTCCTGCTGAATTGTGCTTAGTACAGGGAATACCTATGCTGCCATAGTTTTATGGGATCTCTCTGTACAGACTATGAGCAAATTTAGGGGACTGTTCCTGCTGAATTGTGCATAGTACAGTTAGTCCTTATAATAGTAATTACATGCACATACAACTATAAAACCAGTGTGAATGAATATTGGAGTCGATATTGGATCATTTTTAATATTTATAATTTCTTTCATTTGGCAAATAGTTTTTGGGATGAGTTCCCCTTTAAATAGAATCCATGTCTTATGCAGTTGGATGGACTCCATGGAGCGGATCAATAAGGGGAACGTGGGGAATGGAGCTCAATAAGTGAAATGCTTTTATGGCTTTCGGGAGCAGCTGTTGCTCTTTAAATCAAATGGAAAGGAGAGCAGAGAGGGGAGGGGTGAGGAGAGGAGGGGGCGGGGCTAACAATAGAATTCTACTGACAAGCTCCTTCTGATGAGCAGATTGGCCCTGGAACGTGTGTCTCCCGTCTCAGGGGCCACAGGGTTAAACACAAACAGGAGATACAGGAGAACAGGAATGAGAATGAATTACATACAGTAGAACCAGGGACTGGTGTAAATTCATTACTAACCCTTTCATTCCTTTACATTACAAGTAATTATATGGCTTGTGATGTAACTGCCCCTAGTGTGTGTAACTGTAATAGAGACCTTGGATTGTAAGCTCATTGGGGCAGGGACTGATGGGAATGTGATAGGGACCTTAGATTGTAAGCTCACTGGGGTAGGGACTGATGTGAATGTGATAGGGACCTTGGATTGTAAGCTCATTGGGGCAGGGACTGATGGGAATGTTATAGGGACCTTAGATTGTAAGCTCATTGGGGCCAGGACTGATGGGAATGTTATAGGGACCTTAGATTGTCAGCTCACTGGGGCAGGGACTGATGGGAATGTGATATGGACCTTAGATTGTCAGCTCACTGGGGCAGGGACTGATGGGAATATGATAGGGACCTTAGATTGTATGCTCACTGGGGCAGGGACTGATGGGAATATGATAGGGACCTTAGATTGTAAGCTCATTGGGGCAGGGACTGATGTGAATGTGATAGGGACCTTAGATTGTAAGCTCACTGGGGCAGGGGCTGATGTGAATGTGATAGGACCTTAGATTGTAAGCTCATTTGGGCCAGGACTGATGGGAATGTTATAGGGACCTTAGATTGTAAGCTCACTGGCGCAGGGACTGATGTGAATGTGATAGGACCTAAGATTGTAAGCTCATTGGGGCCAGGACTGATGGGAATGTTATAAGGACCTTAGATTGTCAGCTCACTGGGGCAGGGACTGATGTGAATGTGATAGGGATCTTAGATTGTAAGCTCATTGGGGCCAGGACTGGTGGGAATGTTATAAGGACCTTAGAGTGTCAGCTCACTGGGGCAGGGACTGATGTGATATAATCAGAGGGTAGCATAGGGGCTGTGCTTATATGAAACATTAAGGGGCAGATATGGTGAATAAAGTTAGAGAGTTGGGAGTGGTCACAGAGAATATTAGTGAGTGGCAGTCGGCGTGGGCTGATACAGACTGAAGAGCCTCCTCTGTTCTACCGACGGCCACTTAGCCCACAAGGCCATTCCGCATTATAAATACAAAAAATTCTTTTCTTTCAGGGGAACCGGTTGCCGGAGTAACAGGGAGACACTCGAAACCATCACCTGAGCCTCACGGCTTTGTTCTGCCCCTATTGAAGTTTTTATTCAAACAGCCTCGAGTCTCAGCCCATTGTCCTCCCCCCAGAACTGAGAGTCGGGGCGATGCGTCACATGATTCACATGAGGCACCACATCAACTAGAAACTGTTATTCCTCTGTCCAACATGTGATACTTCACAACAGCCCTGCTTTATGGCAGCTGAGATTCTAGCTATCTGTATAACAGAACATTCTGTCCCAGTGGCTGCACAGATCCTATCTGATCCCCATTGTAAGCAGCAGTCCTGTCCTGCTTTATGGCAGCTGAGATTCTAGCTATCTGTATAACAGAACATTCTGTCCCAGTGGCTGCACAGATCCTATCTGATCCCCATTGTAAGCAGCAGTCCTGTCCTGCTTTATGGCAGCTGAGATTCTAGCTATCTGTATAACAGAACATTCTGTCCCAGTGGCTGCACAGATCCTATCTGATCCCCATTGTAAGCAGCAGTCCTGTCCTGCTTTATGGCAGTTGAGATTCTAGCTATCTGTATAACAGAACATTCTGTCCCAGTGGCTGCACAGATCCTATCTGATCCCCATTGGAAGCAGCAGTCCTGTCCTGCTTTATGGCAGCTGAGATTCTAGCTATCTGTATAACAGAACATTCTGTCCCAGTGGCTGCACAGATCCTATCTGATCCTCATTGTAAGCAGCAGTCCTGTCCTGCTTTATGGCAGCTGAGATTCTAGCTATCTGTATAACAGAACATTCTGTCCCAGTGGCTGCACAGATCCTATCTGATCCCCATTGTAAGCAGCAGTCCTGTCCTGCTTTATGGCTATATTACCCAGCAGTACTTTAGTGCTAAATAAAAAGAGTGGAATGTAATTTTCGGGAGGAATCAGTGTAATGTCACATTTAGCTCTGCTTCTCTATGAGACACGATTGAGATGTTTCTGGCAGTGCCGGGAGTCATCAAACAGACTGTAATTTTGTGCCATTAAGTGAAATTGAGGGGAGACAGACGTTTAAGTGCAGTCAAAGCCTCAATCGAGATATTAGGGACACAAAGGCACAATAACCCCGGGCAGGTCAGCACCGTTTATCCCACTTACTGGAACAATTGTACAATCTTCCCCCGTAGTACAGATTCTAATTGATCTCTCACCTTAATCCTCTATCAGATAATAATTCCCCTGTAATGTCGGGATATTTATTCAGTAAAAACCCTCAATTTCTCCTTATCTGCTCCTTGTCAGCCTCTCACATATCCTCATAGTCACCAGAAAAACTATACGAGAAAACTAAAGCAAATATACCAATTAATTTCTCTGTGCTGTATATATATCTCTTTATATTTAATCATATTTGTATTGCATGTGATAATGTACCCCCTACTGTAAATGATAAGGATATTAGAAGTCACTGAGGGGTTGTTCTGTGACCATATAAAGGCACAAGGCTACAGGCTGAGTTATACAGGGAACTCTGAGTATCACTCATGTATTATAAGGGATAATGTACCCCCTACTGTAAATGATAAGGATATTAGAAGTCACTGAGGGGTTGTTCTGTGACCATATAAAGACACAAGGCTGCAGGCTGAGTTATACAGGGAACTCTGAGTATCACTCATGTATTATAAGGGATAATGTACCCCCTACTGTAAATGATAAGGATATTAGAAGTCACTGAGGGGTTGTTCTGTGACCATATAAAGGCACAAGGCTGCAGGCTGAGTTATACAGGGAACTCTGAGTATCACTCATGTATTATAAGGGATAATGTACCCCCTACTGTAAATGATAAGGATATTAGAAGTCACTGAAGGGTTGTTCTGTGACCATATAAAGGCACAAGGCTGCAGGCTGAGTTATACAGGGAACTCTGAGTATCACTCGTGTATTATAAGGGATAATGTACCCCCTACTGTAAATGATAAGGATATTAGAAGTCACTGAGGGGTTGTTCTGTGACCATATAAAGGCACAAGGCTGCAGGCTGAGTTATACAGGGAACTCTGAGTATCACTCATGTATTATAAGGGATAATGTACCCCCTACTGTAAATGATAAGGAGATTAGAAGTCACTGAGGGGTTGTTCTGTGACCATATAAAGACACAAGGCTGCAGGCTGTTGTATTACAATGTTACAAGATAATCACATGTGGGGGGTGTGGCTTATAAACCATTGATCTATTAAGAGGTCTGGGGAGGGTTAATCTGGCGTCGGTGTTGGACACAAATAGAAATATATTACAGGGAGAAGTACAGATGACAGATAATTCTCATTTTCTTTTATCACATTCCGCTTTGTGCTCAGCAGCAGTCGTGACATTTTATTCCCATTTGTCTCATTTCAGTTCAGTTTTTGTCCCTCGCAAAAAAAATACCGGAAAAAGCAGAACTTCTAGTTCCCGGCAGTGGAGTAACTGGATATTACTGGGCCCCACAGCAGATTGTTTTTCAGGCCCCAAAATATCGAGAGGTTGTCCTGATTTACCAATATTTATTTAAATTATATATGAATTAGTGTCTCATGGGGCCCCTATACCTCCTGGGCCCCTGACAGCCGCAGGGTCTGATTCCTCTGTAGTTACCCCCCTGCTCCCGGCTGAGTCTGCTCAGGATCCTTCCAGTAGTACAGACTTCACTCATTTATGAGACAGCCTCTGCCATTGGCTAATGGGAACTAGCAATGGGTTAAAAACAGGTAAGAAACCCAATTACACTATTTATATTATTATAACATATTACTGAGAGCTGAATGTATTTCTATTTTGCTTTTTTGAGGCAGTAGAACAAGATGGAGACAGTAGGACAAGATGGAGACAGTAGGACAAGACTGAGACAGTAGGACAAAATGGAGACAGTAGGACAAAATGGAGACAGTAGGACAAGATGGAGACAGTAGGGCAAGATGGAGACAGTAGGGCAAAATGGAGACAGTAGGACAAAATGGAGACAGTAGGACAAGATGGAGACAGTAGGGCAAAATGGAGACAGTAGGACAAGATGGAGACAGTAGGACAAGATGGAGACAGTAGGACAAGATGGAAACAGTAGGACAAGATGGAGACAGTAGGGCAAGATGGAGACAGTAGGGAAAGATGGAGACAGTAGGGCAAGATGGAGACAGTAGGACAAGATGGAGACAGTAGGGAAAGATGGAGACAGTAGGACAAGATGGAAACAGTAGGACAAGATGGAGACAGTAGGACAAGATGGAGAAAGTAGGACAAGATGGAAACAGTAGGACAAGATGGAGACAGTAGGACAAGATGGAGACAGTAGGACAAGATGGAAACAGTAGGACAAGATGGAGAAAGTAGGACAAGATGGAAACAGTAGGACAAGATGGAGACAGTAGGACAAGATGGAGACAGTAGGGCAAAATGGAGACAGTAGGAAAAGATTGAGACAGTAGGACAAGATGGAGACAGTAGGAAAAGATTGAGACAGTAGGACAAGATGGAGACAGTAGGGCAAGATGGAGACAGTAGGAAAAGATTGAGACAGTAGGACAAGATGGAGACAGTAGGGCAAGATGGAGACAGTAGGGCAAGGTGGAGACAGTAGGACAAGATTGAGACAGTAGGACAAGATGGAGACAGTAGGACAAGGTGGAGACAGTAGGACAAGATTGAGACAGTAGAACAAGATGGAGACAGTAGGACAAGATGGAGACAGTAGGACAAGATGGAGACAGTAGGAAAAGATTGAGACAGTAGGACAAGATGGAGACAGTAGGAAAAGATTGAGACAGTAGGACAAGATGGAGACAGTAGGACAAGATGGAGACAGTAGGACAAGATGGAGACAGTAGGAAAAGATTGAGACAGTAGGGCAAGATGGAGACAGTAGGAAAAGATTGAGACAGTAGGACAAGATGGAGACGGTAGGGCAAGATGGAGACAGTAGGGCAAGGTGGAGACAGTAGGACAAGGTGGAGACAGTAGGACAAGATGGAGACAGTAGGACAAGATTGAGACAGTAGGACAAGATGGAGACAGTAGGACAAGGTGGAGACAGTAGGACAAGATTGAGACAGTAGAACAAGATGGAGACAGTAGAACAAGATGGAGACAGTAGGACAAGATGGAGACAGTAGAACAAGATGGAGACAGTAGGAGGCGATGGTATGAGTAACCCTTTATATCAGTGTTGGCTCCTGCAGTCCTGAAGCTCCTGTTAAAGTGAAAGAGGGGAGGTTTAGAGATGTCACTGACAAATCTCAGTACAGATTAATTAATTCAAGTACAGAAAATAAAGTGCTAGAATCCTCAAAAATTCATTGAGGAGGGGGATTTAACAGAAAGAATAAAATATAGTATAGTATTTTTTAAAAAAAAATTTTTGTTTTTTGTTTTTTTAAAAAAAAATTTTTTAACACCCACCGTGATTATTAACAGTGATAATAGTGTTCTTTTATTTAACTTGGAAGAAGAGAGCCCAAAAATGTGAAAGTTGTGAAATTATAAATGAAAAATAACAAATGAAGAAAAAGAAATAAAAAAATAAAAAATAAAAATAAAATTAAAAAATAAAAAAGAGTGAAAAGAGTGAATTTGTTCAGTGAATTAATAAATACCAACGATTTCTCTCCAAGTGATAGTGAATGCAGTATTATTCATTACTTAAAACACATTCAGTGCAGTAGGTGAATATTAATCTGATTAGTGAATATTTAGTGTGGGTTAGACTTCCCCTTAGATTTTTCTCGTTTGAGATCCACACTCTATGGATTAAAGGAAAGGTAACGTAGAATACTTTGCCACAATTCCGGTACAACCGGTTGTGCAGCTCACTCACCAAATGTGAGTTAAGGGAGAGCGTCTGATAGGTCCTGTTCGCGCTGTTTCCACTCTTTTTCTACTATCCAGGTTGTTGCAAGAGGGATAAAAATAGAGAGGGGCATGTGCAGGGATCACTTTAAAACAGTTTAATAGAATAAAAATACACTCACAAACACGATCGGTAAAACTGCAAAAGGATTGGTAAAAGTCCTGCGAAAGTCGCTGTGTCTCCTTGGCGTCCCTCGGAAGGTACAGACGTCTCTCTGGGTCGGGTACTCCTGCAAAAGGTTAGCGTGGTCCTTTTCGCTAACGCATTTCGCCTGGCTGGCTTCTTCCTGAGCGAGACTTTTCGCGGGACTTTTACCAATCCTTTTGCAGTTTTACCGATCGTGTTTGTGAGTGTATTTTTATTCTATTAAACTGTTTTAAAGTGATCCCTGCACATGCCCCTCTCTATTTTTATCCCTCTTGCAACAACCTGGATAGTAGAAAAAGAGTGGAAACAGCGCGAACAGGACCTATCAGACGCTCTCCCTTAACTCACATTTGGTGAGTGAGCTGCACAACCGGTTGTACCGGAATTGTGGCAAAGTATTTCTACGTTACCTTTCCTTTAATCCATAGAGTGTGGATCTTAAACGAGAAAAATCTAAGGGGAAGTCTAACCCACACTAAATATTCACTAATCAGATTAATATTCACCTACTGCACTGAATGTGTTTTAAGTAATGAATAATACTGCATTCACTATCACTTGGAGAGAAATCGTTGGTATTTATTAATTCACTGAACAAATTCACTCTTTTCACTCTTTTTTATTTTTTAATTTTATTTTTATTTTTATTTTTTATTTTTTTATTTCTTTTTCTTCATTTGTTATTTTTCATTTATAATTTCACAACTTTCACATTTTTGGGCTCTCTTCTTCCAAGTTAAATAAAAGAACACTATTATCACTGTTAATAATCACGGTGGGTGTTAAAAAAATTTTTTTTAAAAAAACAAAAAACAAAAAATTTTTTTTAAAAAATACTATACTATATTTTATTCTTTCTGTTAAATCCCCCTCCTCAATGAATTTTTGAGGATTCTAGCACTTTATTTTTTGTACTTGGAGATCGTCTCAAACAGGTGGAGGAGGACCTGCAAGTGCTGAACTGTGGGGAAACCAAAGTTTGTCCTTGGATACAACCTGATATATTCAGATTAATTAATTAATGAGACACCAGACAAGTTAAGAATAAAACAATATTTCTTGTTTTTTCCATATTTTACTTTTTTATACAAAAAGATAAATGTAGCATTTTTATTAACACTTTTCTTGCACCGATAAAGTGACACAGGCCCCACCTTTCCATTAAACACAGCGAAAGCTCCGACCGCACGTCACATGACTCCGAGGCACAAAGCGAGGGATAAAGGGGAAAGAAATTGAAGGATGATCCCGTATTCTCAAGGCCATCAGTATTGGTTTTTTTTGCATTTACTGTTTTTTTTAATTTTTTTAATGTTTTTGACAAAGATTTCTATTTTCAAGGTTGATATTGCGGTGGGTCGGCCTCGTGTCACTATCACAAAACAGGATTCCGAAGGGACAACAAACGCACACTGAGAATAACGTGACGCTGGCGGCAAATGAATTCTATGGACTGATTCGCTCCGATTGGTGTCACCCCGCCGTTACTTCTTAAAGAAACAGGTAAAAATTAGAGAAGCCCGAGCAATTTCATCTAGTTGCTGCCCCTATATAAACCTATAAACGAGGCCTGTCCCTTTAAGTTATTGCTTGATAAACGGAATTACAGTTGTGACACATTTATAGTTTATCATGTGATTCTCTCGTGGTCCTGTAACTAAGGGGGTCCAGCCTGAAGATCAGTTAGGGGGAGATTCGGGGTGAGTGTTTATTTGTACCCTGGGTACCCCTGGAACTATAGCAGGATGACACCCCAATGTTTCTATATATCTGTAACCTTGTTATGAGCTAAGGGGGCCCAGTCTGAAGGTCAGTTAGGGGGAGATTTGGGGTGAGTGATTATTTGTGCCCTGGGTACCCCTGGAACTATAGCAGGGTGACACCCCAATGTTTCTATATATCTATAACCTTGTTATGAGCTAAGGGGGCCCAGTCTGAAGGTCAGTTAGGGGGAGATTTGGGGTGAGTGTTTATTTGTACCCTGGGTACCCCTGGAACTATAGCAGGGTGACACCCCAATGTTTCTATATATATCTGTAACCTTGTTATGAGCTAAGGGGGCCCAGTCTGAAGGTCAGTTAGGGGGAGATTTGGGGTGAGTGATTATTTGTGCCCTGGGTACCCCTGGAACTATAGCAGGGTGACACCCCAATGTTTCTATATATCTATAACCTTGTTATGAGCTAAGGGGGCCCAGTCTGAAGGTCAGTTAGGGGGAGATTTGGGGTGAGTGTTTATTTGTACCCTGGGTACCCCTGGAACTATAGCAGGGTGACACCCCAATGTTTCTATATATCTGTAACCTTGTTATGAGCTAAGGGGGCCCAGTCTGAAGGTCAATTAGGGGGAGATTTGGGGGTGAGTGTTTATTTGTACCCTGGGTACCCCTGGAACTATAGCAGGGTGACACCCCAATGTTTCTATATATATCTGTAACCTTGTTATGAGCTAAGGGGGCCCAGTCTGAAGGTCAGTTAGGGGGAGATTTGGGGTGAGTGCTTTGCTTAATCATGTGTTTCAATTAATAGATGTAACATATTCATGTATAATAAATAAAGATTAACTCTAATTTCCATACATCTCTATGCCATATAGAAAAAGTACATTTTTAGACAATGTTTCCCTTTTCATCTATATCATGTGATAGAAACTATTTTATGGTTTGGATATTTGCAGTAGACTCTGTGTTCAGTTACATATATTTATATATTTATATTGCACAACCTTTTCGTTGCAAATAAAATGATAAAACGCAGACAGGAAGGAAACAAAAGCAAAGGTTACAGAACAGTCGTTATACAGTTAAATACCCAGAACTCATTGAGGAAGCGATTAAATAGAATGAAGTTGGTTCTTGGCTTGTTACATTGTGCACATTGGGATTCATATATTGAGCTGCTTTTTATATCTCAGAATAACAGGCTGCAGCTGGGGAAGGGAGGGGTTTGTTTATACAGAGGGCTGCTGATTTTTGTGCTCGTACATTTTCAGTTTCAGATTCAGCACAAGCCCTATTCATTGCACTCATGTTAAAAAGGTGTCATACTGCCCCTTTAATAGGCCACTTGAGGATAGCTCCCTCTAGTGGACTCATATCAATGGAGCAATAACTATGGCAGCTTCCTTTCCCTGTGTGACATATAAAGCCTGGGTATAATAAGGCCAGAAATATGACATTTTGTTTGCAAGATTTATTTTCTCATCAATTTTAACCCATTTTATTATTAGGGATACACTGAATCCACTATTTTGGTTCTGGCCGAGCCCTGAATCCTTTGAGAAATATTCGGAGGAATGCCAAACCGAATCCCAATTCGGGAAGGCGAAAACATTTACTTCCTTGTTTTGTGACAAAAAGTCCTAAAACGCGAATTCCCTCCCGCCCCTAATCTGCATATGCGAATTAGGGTTCGGATTCGGTTCGGCCGGGCAGAAGGATTCGGCCGAATCCTGCTGAAAAAGGCTGAATCCTATCTGAATCCCAAACTGAATCCTGGATTCGGGGCATCCCTATTTATCATACAGTTGAATTTGGGACTTGGGCCTTGTTATTCGTTAAATTGGACCAATCACCTTGTACGACCTGTCAACTGCCACTTTACTACAAGTCCCAACTTTCTCCTTTAGCTGAAGAGGACGAGGATTTTGACTCTGGCCGACCCTGTGTTATAAGATATATATAATATCCCTTGGGGTAGAAAGGAAAGGAGGTGCCTATATAGTGTAGCTGCACAAGAACATGACACATAGACTCCCCTTTCTATAATATCATCCAATGCAAATATTTTCACCAAAAAAAACACTTTTTTAGTTAAAAATGGCTAAATCACTCCTATATGGGTAGATATCGGCTGCCGGTTGATCCACTGGCTCATCTCGTTTGTTCATATTTGGCCTTAGAATTATCTGACGGGTCTTTGAAGGCCACATATCATCATGATCCTTCATCTGGGGTTCAAATATTCAGATCATCCGTATTTTGCCCAATAACTTGGGCAAAGATTGTCTGACCCAAAGGTTGACCCAAAACCAGTTGTTGAGTTGGGCAGGTTTGAGCCAAGATGGTGGCAGGTGGTGGGTCAAAAGTCCTTTGGTGATGTAATAGTGCTGCCCCACCATGGTAGCTGATCCCTCCCATATATGAGAGACGCTGGGTTGGATGTAGGTGAGGGGATAGAAGAGGACTTCAGGATGGGTTGGGTGCATGTTGGGAAGTAATGGGTTAGGGTTTGGTTTGTGTTGAAATATATCTGACCTGCTCATCACTAATGGTCATATATAGATTGGCTTGGGAATGGACTTCTTAAAGGACAATTAAATCATTTAATCATATTTGGCCCTAGAATGATCTGGTGGGTCTTTGAAGGCCCCATATAATTTGATCCTTAGTCTAGGGGTCAAATATTTAGAATATTTTGCTCAAAACTTGGGCAAAGATTGTCTGACTAGGGATAGGATATGTATGGGCAGTTGTGTTCAGCGGGTTGACCCAAAACCAGCAGGTGTTGAGTTGGACAGGTTTGGACCAAGAAGGAGGCAGGTGCTGGGTCAAACGTTCTTTGGTTATGTAATAGTGATGCCCCTCATCCATGGTAGCTGATCCCTCCCATAAATGAGAGACGCTGGGTTGGGTGCAGGTGAGAAAGTAGAAGAGGACTTAAGGATGGGTTGGGTGCATGTTGAGAAGTAATGGGTTAGAGTTTGGTTTCTGTTGAAATATATCTCACCTGCTCATTACTAATGGTCATATCTATATGGGCCTGGGAATGGTATTTCTAAAGGACAACTAAACCGTTAGAAAACAGCCATATTTAAAATCTGTTCCCTAACCCAAGGAACCAATCACCTTGCACCATTTGACCCTGAGGCCACTATAGCCTGCAGGTTCTTGTGGGATGTTCCACATCCAGATCTGGGAAGTCAGTTGTAGCCTAACTAGATTAGTTTCCTTGTGCTATAATAACAAAGTTAATTTTGTGACATTATACAGAATGCCATAGCAGCCTCGGTTGTCACGGAACAGCAGTCCAGTCTTGCTTTATGGCTGGTGTTCTAGATACCTTGACATCAATGCAAAGCGAGATCATTGATCAATAAGATAAACGGAACGTGAGAGGGCAGGGCCACCATTACTGCTGCCAATGGGGTGGCGTTCAGGGAGACTAAAGGGCATATGGCCACTCTGATTTCTAAAAGGGAACTGATATGAATGATACAAATGTATATATAAAGATGTACAAATACAAAATGGCCGGTGTTCCAAAAAATACACCCAGAGATATTAAAAATTTCCCCTGTTCCGTCCGCTGAACGTTATTGGTCCGGCTCCAAAATACCCATGTTATTCTGCACCAACCGTGAACTCACCCAGAACAACTATTTGCTCCTGCCGCCTGTCTGAGATTCACAACATGAGCCAACTTGGAGAAAAAAATTGTTAGGTTGGAGTCATTGGGTGGATCATCATCATCATCATCGACTAGGGTTTAGAATAAAACTCTGTGTTGTTACCTCGTAACCAACAGCGACAGTGGCCTCTGTCTCCTAGAAAGAAGGAATTCCTCTGCTGCCTAAGGAAGATTCGGATGTGCTCTGCTCATTGTGCTCTGACCTACTAGAGGGGGGCGCGCGGCTCCTGTATTAAAGGCGGCAATGACCAATTAACGCAAATCCCGATGGGATGGAGACACGTAACCAAGGTAACAATGGGTCACGAGATGGAGCTTGCTTCCCAAGCAAGACTGATGTGTGTGCTTGACGGGGTCACGCCACGGCTTTTTGTGCAAACAACCACAACGAAATTCATCACAGACACTACAAAGAAAAATAAATATATATATCTAGAAATGTGGAGCTTTGTTATGAGTAGTTCTCCTCCTGGTAATGGAAAGACTCCTGTCCATCTCCTTGAACGCCTTCTTCTCCGCCATTCGGCCAACCCGTGTTCATCTGCGTTGTGGCCCCGTAAGATTTGGTGGTGCCATAATTGATGTAATTTTGACTGATATCCCCGGCTTCTTCTGCCAGTTCGTCCTCGTTGATGAAACCGCACTTCTCGTCGCTGGTCTGCTCGGGGTCGGCCCACGGCTGTTTCTCTCCGGACGCAAATATTCCGTAGAATATGACGCCGCCATAATGGACGAGAGCAGCGATCAGGAAGACATATTGCCATTCCTCTCTTGTCTGAAGAAGGGATTAAAGGGGTTTGATGGATTAATGGGAGGACTGAATAAACCAGAAACACACAAAAATTAGCTGAAGATCATAAATGTTGAGTATTAATAACAACAAAACCCATAGTTGCTTGGCTAGAATGTTGGTGGGATGCTAGACCAGGCCAGTATATAACCCTATTAGTATCAGACACTAACTTACCTGGGTAACATTCCCATCTGACTGGTCAAATGTCATCTGCTATGTAAAGTCCAGACTACACCAACCTCATGTAAGTCCAGACTACACCAACCTCATGTAAGTCCAGACTACACCAACCTCATGTAAGTCCAGACTGCACCAACCTCATGTAAGTCCAGACTGCACCAACCTCATGTAAGTCCAGACTGCGCCAACCTCATGTAAGTCCAGACTGCACCAACCTCATGTAAGTCCAGACTGCACCAACCTCATGTAAGTCCAGACTGCACCAACCTCATGTAAGTCCAGACTGCACCAACCTCATGTAAGTCCAGACTACACCAACCTCATGTAAATCCAGACTGCACCAACCTCATGTAAGTCCAGACTGTACCAACCTCATGTAAGTCCAGACCGTACCAACCTCATGTAAGGCCAGACTGCACCAGCAATCTGATCAATAGAGATGAGTAGTGCCAGCCTGCAGGTGGTTGACCCCAAACACATGGGAGATATTGGCTAATCAGCCTTCTGATCTGATCAACTCAACTTCAATAATATTGATGATGAATTAGACAACCAAAAAGCAGATCTGCAGACCTTCATCTGTCATGACAAAGGTACCTTCAATGTGGAGGGAACAATCACACGAACTTACTTTGTGCTTGGTCATTGCTCCAACGATAAGGGGACAAACCATTCCAGATAAGGTGCCGACGCCATTGGAAATGCCCATTAGGATGCTGGCGTAACGAGGAGCAATATCAAGGTGGTTAACGTTGAAGCCTGGAAGGAACGAGAAGAACGACAAGACCTTCATTAGTTGTGTATATTTGTGGGTGGGTGGGTGGTGCAATGGTAGGTGAGATATTGAGAGGACAATTGCTCCAGTTAGATCCAGTCATCTGCAACAAACAGGACCAAGCTATTTGGACATCCTCGTGGATTCTAAAGATGTGATAGATGATAACATAGTGACCATAGTCAGTGCTCTCCCCTCTGCCTCTTGAGTCTGAAGACCCAGCGTGGCCTCCCCTCTAATTGACTAAGCCCAGATGAGCTAAATACATGGGTTTATTACCAGAAATAGCAAATCCACTGAAGCCGACTGCAAGGACCAGGAATGATATTGCAACACCCCTGCTGTGGGCGTAGCCAACGACAAGCAGTAGGGTAGCTTCCATGCCGAATCCTGCAAAGTACCAACAAAAACATCAGTGTGGTATCATCTAAAGCAAGAGTTTGCCATATACCCTAAAAACATGCGGGCTTTGGAGAAAATCCAGAAGGATATCAAGAGCATTTCAAGGAGGAGTACTGACTTCTGTTTTTCAGATGGAGTTCCCCTTTAAATTTTTCCATTATCTGTTTGATGACTCACCTCCGCAGTTCATAATTTTTCGGACCGTGGTTGTTGTGAGAATTTCTTTGCTTCTAAGGAAGTCGGCAATTTGTCCTCCAATAGGTACAATAATTGTCATGACCAGATGGGGAACAGCAGACAAAAGCCCCACCTATGAGACAAAACACAGTCACACACTGGAAAGCTGGGGTTTAACCAAAGGAGAAAATACAGTCAGAGACAAGAGGAAAGTGTTGGAAGGGTTACTGTCTGCTCTCTCTCATTTCCCTACAGAAATAGGGATTGGTAACACTAGATAGGTACCTAATACAGTCATATGAAAAAGTTTGGGAACCCCTCTCAGGCTCATAATAATTTACTCCACTTTCAACAAAAAAGATAACAATGATATGTCTTTCATGTCCCAGGAACATTTGAGTACTGGGGTGTTTTCTGAACAAAGATTTTTAGTGAAGCAGTATTCAGTTGTATAAAATTAAATCAAATGGAAAAAACTGGTTGTGCAAAAATGTGGGTACACTTGTATTTTTTGCTAATTTGAATGCATGTAACTGATTACTGGCAACACCAAATTGGTTGGATTAGCTCGTTAAGCCTTGAACTTCATAGGCAGGTGTGTCCAATCATGAGAAAAGGTATTTAAGGTGACCAATTGCAAGTTGTGCTTCTGTTTGACTCTCCTCTGAAGAGTGACAGCATGGGATCCTCAAAGCAACTCTCAAAAGATCTGAAAACAAAGATTGTTCAGTATCATGGTTTAGGGGAAGGCCACAAAAAGCATCTCAGAGGTTTATTAAACTGTCAGTTCCAACTGTAAGGAATGGAATGAGGAAATGGAAGGCCACAGGCACAGTTGCTGTAAAACCCAGGTCTGACAGGCCAAGAAAAATCCAGGAGCGACATATGCGGAGGATTGTGAGAATGTTACAGACAAGCCAAAGATCATCTCCAAAGACCTACAAGAAGATCTTGCTGCAGATGCAGGTGTATCTGTACATCGTTCTACAATTCAGCACAATTTGCACAAAGAACATGTGTATGGCAGGGGGATGAGAAGCCCTTTCTGCACTCGCACAAACACACTCGCTTGTTGTATGGAAAAGATCATTTAGACAAGACACTGGCATTTGGGAACAAAGAGCTTTGGACTGAGGAGACACAAATTGACTTATTTGCTCATAACAAAAAGCGCTTTGCATGGCGGAAGAAGAAAAACACCTGCTACCGACTGTCACATTTGGTGGAGGTCCCATCATGCCGTGGGGCTGTGTGGCTAGTTCAGGGACTGTGTGGCTAGTTCAGGGGCTGTGTGGCTAGTTCAGGGGCTGTGTGGCTAGTTCAGGGACTGTGTGGCTAGTTCAGGGGCTGTGTGGCTAGTTCAGGGACTACTGGGGCCCTTGTTAAAGTCAAGGGTCAGATAAATTCAACCCAATATCAACAAATTCTTCAGGATAATGTTCAGGCATCAGTCACAAAGTTGAAGTTGCGCTGCAGGGGTCGGATATTCCAACAAGACAATGACCCTAAACTCACTTGGAAATCTACAAAGACATTTATGCAGAGGGACAAGTACAATATTCTGGAGTCCCCCGACTTGAATATCATGGAAAATCTATGGGATGAGTTGAAGCAGACTGTCCATGCTCGGCAGCCATCAAATTTAACTGAACTGGAGAGATTTTGTATGGACCAATGGTCACAAATAGCCACATCCACAATCCAGACACTCATCAAAGGCTATAGGAGGCGTCTAGAGGCTGTTACATTTGTAACTAAGTATTGATGGAATATCTTTGTTGGGGTGCCCAAATTTATGCACCTGTCTCATTAGCTATGCTGCATATTTTCTGTACGTAAATCCAATAAACTTGATGTCACGGCTGAAATACTACTGTTTCCATAAGGCAAGTTATATAATAAAAGGAAGTTGCTCAGCCAATGATAAACTAAACTGCAAAGAATTAAGAGGGGTTCCCAAACTTTTTCATATGAGTAAATAGGGAGGCTTGGAGTCAGCTATGGAAGAAATATACAGGGTCCTTACTTTGCTGATCTCAAATCCAAAGACTTCTTCAAAGTAAGCTGGCTGGCTGATAAGGAGAAGATAGAATGTCCAACTCCTACAGAAGTTTGCAACGATAATTGCATAGACCGGCATTGAGGTAAAAAACTTCCTCCAGGGAGTCTTGAATTTCTGAAACAGCAAACGCAGCGCTGATCACACACATTAGAAATAATCAGCGAGTCAATAGACATAAAGACCCAGAAGGGAATGGGGAATTAGATTTTGCTTTAAACTGGATATTATTGATTGTGAGGTTGGCCCTGGAGAGAAGCGAGTTGATTATAGTTGGTAGAACAATTACTATTTATAATTAACGTACTTTGTATAATGTTTTCCTACTTCTACAGGAGTACCCCAAATCTCCCCCTAACTGGCCTCAGACTGGGCCCCCTTAGCTCATAACAAGGTTACAGATATATAGAAACATTGGGGTGTCACCCTGCTATAGTTCCAGGGGTACCCAGGATACAAATAAACACTCACCCCAAATCTCCCCCTAACTGACCTTCAGACTGGGCCCCCTTAGCTCATAACAAGGTTACAGATATATAGAAACATTGGGGTAACAGTTACCCTGCTAGAGTTCCAGGGGTACCCAGGGTACAAATAAGCACTCACCCCAAATCTCCCCCTAACTGACCTTCAGACTGGGCCCCCTTAGCTCATAACAAGGTTACAGATATATAGAAACATTGGGGTGTCATCCTGCTATAGTTCCAGGGGTACCCAGGGTACAAATAAACACTCACCCCAAATCTCCCCCTAACTGACCATCAGACTGGGCCCCCTTAGCTCATAACAAGGTTACAGATATATAGAAACATTGGGGTAACAGTCACCCTGCTATAGTTCCAGGGGTACCCAGGGTACAAATAAGCACTCACCCCAAATCTCCCCCTAACTGACCTTCAGACTGGGCCCCCTTAGCTCATAACAAGGTTACAGATATATAGAAACATTGGGGTAACAGTCAGGCCACATAAGTCTGGGCCCCTACTCCTTCTAGAAAGGGTCAGATTTAATTAGTTGAACTATAAAACAATAAAGACCAGATGAAAGTAAATGTCTCACCTCTACGGCACCCAAAATGTTTGCGCTTTCCCCAATACTCTCCTCTATGTAGGTTCGTTCTTCGTCAGTAATAGTCGGGTGCTTGGCTGGACTTTCATAGGACACCAGGATCCAGAAGAGGTACCAGACCAGACCAAAACATCCTGCACTCACATACCAGACATACAAGAGCCATCACTAACCAATGAAAAGCAGGTCCATTGATGATGATGATGATGATGATGATGATGATGGAGGAGGAGGAAACAGGTCACTCACCGTAGACGTAAAACACAGACGACCAACCGGTGTATTGCACAAGAATCCCGGCCAATGGCATCGCGATTACAGCTCCTGCATAGGATCCTGGGAAAAAGGCAAAGACATAGTCATGGCCAGACTGAAGACCATAGGTAGGTAGTAATCAGGGTAGTAAGTACAACGGGACAGTTACCACAAAATGACGTTGTTGCCAGGCGACTTCTTTCCAGAGGTGGAGCCCACTTGCTCCATATCCCATGGCATGCTGGGTAACTGACACCCTAATGAGGATAAAGCTGTTGATTAGAGGTTTCACACCAATAATTCTTATTAAATGGATTATAAAGGGCTGAGATAGAGGAATCGTTGTGTTCCTTTCCACCACTAGGGGGAGCCTGGCAGTGAATGGCAACATCAGAGAAAACATTCTGCTAAAGCCTTGGAAACTGGCATTGCTGCAAATACTCCAATCACAAAACCAGCCCTGGTTTTGCTTCCATATACTTTTTCAAGGGGTGGTTCACCCTCAAGTTAACTTGTAGTATGTTATACAATGACCAATTCTAAGCAACTTTTCCATTGGTCTTCTTTTTTTTAGTTGTTGAATTAATTGCCTTCTCCGTCTGACTCTCTCCAGCTTTCAAATGGGGGTCACTGACCCCATTTCAACAACAGATGCTCTGTAAGGCAACACATGTATTGTTATCGTTATTTTTGATTCCTCATTTTTCTATTCAGACCTCTCCTATTCATATTCCAGTCTCTCATTCAAATCAATGCATGGTTGCTAGGGGAATTTTGATCCTAGCAACCAGATAGCAAAAACTGCAAACTGGAGAACTGCTGAATAAAAAGCTAAATAACTGAAAAACCACAAATAATAAAAAATGAAAACCAATTGCAAATTGTCTCAAAATATCACTCTCTACCTTATACTAACAGTTTATTTAAAAGCGAACACCCCCTTTAAAGGGATTTGGTAATGATTTTTATGGTGTAGTTTATATTTCACTGATTACACTGCAAATAATTCACTGTACAATATAAAATGTCATTCCTGAACCAACAAGTGTATTTAGTTGTAATATTGGTGTGTAGGTGCATCTCAGCTCATTTTGCCTGGTCATGTGATTTCAGAAAGAGCCAGCACTTTAGGAGAGAAATGCTTTCTGGCAGGCTGTTGTTTCTCCTACTCAATGTAACTGAATGTGTCTCAGTGGGACCTGGATTTTACTATTGAGTGTTGTTCTTAGATCTACCAGGCAGCTGTTATCTTGTGTTAGGGAGCTGTTATCTGGTTACCTTCCCATTGTTCTGTTGTTATCACTCCAACTTGCAGTACAGCAGTAAAGAGTGACTGAAGTTAATCAGAGTACAAGTCATATGACTGAGGGCAGCTGGGACACTAACAATATGTCAATATGTCAGATTTCAAAATTAAATATAAAAAAATCTGTTTGCTCTTTTGAGAAATGGATTTCAGTGCAGAATTCTGCTGGAGCGGCTCTATTAACTGATTTTCCCATGACTGTATCCCTTTAAGGTCTGAATCTCACATAATGGAGTCAATGGCAGGAGAATAGATATACAAGAGACCTCAGTGTAGTGTTTGTACAGAGTGTGTATAGTGTGGGCAGTGTAATAAGCAAATTAAGTCATAAGGGAAGAGAAAAGGTTGGATTGGGCCGGAAAGACAATGGGAAAAAAACCCGGTGGCCCCACCAACGCAGAGCTGATTCCTACCTGTAAATACTGTCCCTCCCCTGCTGCCCTGACCTCATTCATGGTGATGTGTGTGGGGGGAAGGGGTCGAGAGAGGGGGTTGCGGTGGCCCCTGAGCAGGTTTGGGGGCCCCAGTGGCCCTTGGACACCCAGTGGGATGCTGGCGAGAGTCTAGAGACATTCAGGTCACAAGAAGGAGGACTGTTCCCCTAAATGTACATTTCCCGGCTGTGCCCCCTTTACCTCCACGAGCCCTTGCAAAATCCTCACGAACATCACACAGCCATAGTGAACCCTCGCTGCTGACGGGATCAACATGTTCAGAGCCGAGGTGAGGACAATGGCAGCACCAAACACCCTGAAAAGTCAAGAAAATGATTTATTTTACTGGTAACATAGGATGAGAAAGACTCATGTCCATCAGGTTCAACCATTATATCCCAGGGACCCCTAAAAGTATATTTCACCCTCCTATGCACAGGGGAAGGATGGGTGTCCATAGGTGTAATCATTGGGGGGACCTTACTGACTCCCCCAGCCTTAGTGACAACTGTCCAGCACACAGGGAATGTCTCCAGGCTGGAGAGGAGGATGCTGGGACTTGTAGTTCCCGGATTAAATGTTGTACTGTGCCTTTAACACAAGCTCTGCTTTTAAATGTCTGTAATCTGCTCCCATTTATTATAACTCTACACCCCGTCCCTGGCCAATCCCCATGAGACTTCAACACTGTGTCGTCATCTACCCACGGGCACTTGGTAAAAATATCGATGTTACACCACGTTCCCTTGTGTCTGCTGCTACTATAGAGAAATACATCTGCGGGATTTATTTTCCCTTGAACACATACAAATATATCACTCAATTTAAGTTGCAAACCCCTCATCCTGTACTGTCTAAGGGAATCAATATGGCACCTCCCTCCTCCCATATGTATAAATACAAATATACAGAGAAGGAATGTTCTGGGCACACAATAAGCTATACCCTCATACTGTACTGTCTAAGGGAATCAATATGGCACCTCCTCCTCCCATATGTATAAATACAAATATACAGAGAAGGAATGTTCTGGGCACACAATAAGCTATACCCTCATACTGTACTGTCTAAGGGAATCGATATGGCACCTCCTCCTCTCATATGTATAAATACAAATATACAGAGAAGGAATGTTCTGGGCACACAATAAGCTATACCCTCATACTGTACTGTCTAAGGGAATCAATATGGCACCTCCCTCCTCCCATATGTATAAATACAAATATACAGAGAAGGAATGTTCTGGGCACACAATAAGCTATACCCTCATACTGTACTGTCTAAGGGAATCAATATGGCACCTCCTCCTCCCATATGTATAAATACAAATATACAGAGAAGGAATGTTCTGGGCACACAATAAGCTATACCCTCATACTGTACTGTCTAAGGGAATCAATATGGCACCTCCTCCTCCCATATGTATAAATACAAATATACAGAGAAGGAATGTTCTTGGCACACAATAAGCATTGTCCTCATTTAAAACATTTTAAAATCAAATCAAATAGAAATCTCTTTTGTAGTACAGGTATGGGACCTGTTATCCAGAATGCTCGGGACCTGGGGTTTTGCGGATAACGTGTCTTTCCGTAATTTGGGTCTTCATGCCTTAAGTCTACTAGAAAATCATATAAACATTAAAGAAACCCAATAGGCTGGTTTTGCCTCCAATAAGGATTAATTATATCTTAGTTGGGATCAAGTACAAGCGACTGTTTTATTATTACACAGAAAAAAGAAATAATGTGTAAAAATTTGGATTATTTAATTATAATGGAGCCTATGGGAGACAGCCTTTCCGTAATTCAGAACTTTCTGGATAAGGGGTTTCCGGATAACGGATCCCATACCTGTACTATATATTTTCTCTTTGCATTCTGGACATACAATATAAAATGCATGAATGAATTACATCCAATTGATAATATTTCTGCATTGAAATGTCCTTCCAATTTAAGTGTCAATCAGGCATGATAAAGAATGAATTCTAAATAAAACAAACTGTGGATGTTCAGGGATTACATCGGGCAAACTTTGCCTTTAACACCTCGAGTGCCGTCTGCAGTTTCCGAATGAAGACGCACAAGATTTCCCGTTGGCGCGGGTCTGATGCCGATTAGCCCAGTAGTTGTTTTCGTGAGCTCATATAATATAATAATATGCTAACATGGATTTTTTTTTTGCTTTCTAATCTAATATATTAAAAATCCTGCTTTCATTTATTATTGGGCCACATCTGAGTCCTGCGAATATTGAGTGGAATCCCTGGGTGATTCATTAAATCAACCAAATGTCTATATTACTAGAGACTCAATGAGAGCACAGGCAGCGTATGGGAGGCAACCAGCTGAGTGTGGCGGCTGAATCTACTATGAAAGCGGAGCAGACCCCAGAGAAGCCCCTCATGTATTTATTACCTGCAGCCCCAGGACAACAAAGAAGATTTATTCTGGGTCTCTGAGGCCGGTCTGTCATTAGCATGTCCTGCAACAACAACTATTGTAGGGAGAAGGCAACATGGAGACCATGAAACAAGATGGATTCTGAGCAGGTTACAAAATGGATAAAATAAAGTGGGCAAGATGGAGACAGCAGGGAAAGAGAGGGACAGTGGTGGAAGATGGAGACAGTAGGACAAGGTGGAGACATTAGGTTGAGTTGAAGACAGTAGATCAAAACAGATACAGTAGGGCAAGATGGAGACAGTAGGACAAGATGGAGACAGTAGGGCAAGATGGAGACAGTAGGACAAGATGGAGACAGTGGGACAAGATGAAGACAGTGGGACAACATGGAGACAGTAGGACAAGATGGAGACAGTGGGTCAAGATGGAGACAGTAGGGCAAGATGGAGACAGTAGGACAAGATGGAGACAGTAGGACAAGATGGAGACAGTAGGACAAGATGGAGACAGTAGGGCAAGATGAGACAGTAGGACAAGATGGAGATAGTAGGACAAGATGGAGACAGTAGGACAAGATGGAGACAGTAGGACAAGATGGAGACAGTAGGGCAAGATAGAGACAGTGTGACAAGATGGAGACAGTAGGACAAGATGGAGACAGTAGGGCAAGATGGAGACAGCAGGGCACAATGGAGACAGTGGGTCAAGATGGAGACAGTACAGCAAAAAGTTGACAGTAGGGCAAAAAGTTGACAGTAGGGCAAGATGGAGACAGTAGGGTAAAATGGAGACAGTAGGGCAAGATAGAGAACATAGGGCAAGATGGAGACAGTAGGGCAAGAGATGGAGACAGTGGGACAAGATGGAGACAGTGTATCAAGATGGTGACAGTAGGGCAAGATGGAGTCATTACGGCAAGATAGAAAACATAGGGTAAGATGGAGAGAGAGTAGGGCACAATGGAGACAGTGGGTCAAGATGGAGACAGTAGGACAAGACGGAGACAGTAGGACAAGATGGAGACAGACAGTAGGACAAGATGGAGACAGTAGGACAAGATGGAGACAGACAGTAGGACAAGATGGAGACAGTAGGACAAGATGGAGACAGACAGTAGGACAAGATGGAGACAGTAGGACAAGATGGAGACAGACAGTAGGACAAGATGGAGACAGTATGATAAGAGGGAGAACATTGGGCAATATCGCTGGCAGCAACAGTGACACTTTATATCAGTGTATCACAACCTACAGCCTTTCTGCGATTGTTGCACTAAAGTCTCAGCAAACATTGACAGGATTCTTGTTCCAGCTCTTTTTGTAGCTGATCAGAAATCTGTTCTACTAATGTGCTCAGCCTCTGTTTCAGGGATCCATTAAAATATACCAAATTATAAATGGCAGCTCCCGCCTGCATTGGATTCTGCAGATTTCGTGCATTTAGTTAATTATATTAACATTACAAGATTGTTGCCCAGAACATTGCAATTAACCCTTTTTTCACCTGAAGGCCAGACAGTGGGAGAGGAGGCAACGGTATCTATGACTTCAGGCAGCGAACAAGGGAGTGAGTGTCAGAAATCCCAGAAGTGAATGTGCAGCAGCGAGTGCCAATCAGGCGACACCGAGACGAGTCAATTTATGCGGCAGGTTGTGTATTAGCAGGTGCCAGACGGGTGATTCTGGGTAATTTCATTTATTTCCAGCTCCTTAATTCTCTGTCGCGCTTATTTGCAGTAACTACAGCTTGTGTGACAGCGTTCCATACAAATGGTTTATTACTGTTTATTCATTTAATGGCGTGAGTCCTAATTACGTGCAATCCCGGGTTATTATCCCATTAAGGCTTCCAGCACACCAGTATGGAGTCCATTGTGTCTATAAATCGCATTTGTTATTATTTCATCCCAACCTATTGCCTTGGCAGTTCTCTTGCACTCTTGCATTGCTGTCTCCTCCTGATGAGAGTTGTAGTTCCACTACATCAGGCGGGTCACATACGTTGTGGTTTGAGGGGAGCTTAGAAGCGCTACATTGGTACATGTAGTCAGGACCAGCAGTGCAGAGAACAAGGAAAGACAAATTCTGCTTTCAGTAGCAACGACATTAACAAGTGATTTCAGATTCACTAGATTTTCTCTTTTGTTTAAGGCATAAATAGATTTTCATGATAAGAAAATAATTCTTGATCCGTCTAGGGATACTGATTGTATATGTTGACCAAGACAAATTAATTAATGAATGAGTAATTACACATTAGAGAGGAGAGCGAGGTCTGTCCTGTCTGACTGGTTCTATTTCACATTGTCTGAGCCAAGAGGAACCGACATAAAATTACACTTTAATGTAAAGTCTAAATGGATGTGATTGTAACAAACATAGAATGGCAATGTAATGTACCCAGGGTACAAATAAACACTCACCCCAAATCTCCCCCTAACTGACCTTCAGACTGGGCCCCCTTAGCTCATAACAAGGTTACAGATATATAGAAACATTGGGGTGTCACCCTGCTATAGTTCCAGGGGTACCCAGGGTACAAATAAACACTCACCCCAAATCTCCCCCTAACTGGCCTTCAGACTGGGCCCCCTTAGCTCATAACAAGGTTACAGATATATAGAAACATTGGGGTGTCACCCTGCTATAGTTCCAGGGGTACCCAGGGCACAAATAAACACTCACCCCAAATCTCCCCCTAACTGACCTTCAGACTGGGCCCCCTTAGCTCATAACAAGGTTACAGATATATAGAAACATTGGGGTGTCACCCTGCTATAGTTCCAGGGGTACCCAGGGTACAAATAATCACTCACCCCAAATCTCCCCCTAACTGGCCTTCAGACTGGGCCCCCTTAGCTCATAACAAGGTTACAGATATATAGAAACATTGGGGTGTCACCCTGCTATAGTTCCAGGGGTACCCAGGGTACAAATAATCACTCACCCCAAATCTCCCCCTAACTGGCCTTCAGACTGGGCCCCCTTAGCTCATAACAAGGTTACAGATATATAGAAACATTGGGGTGTCACCCTGCTATAGTTCCAGGGGTACCCAGGGTACAAATAAACACTCACCCCAAATCTCCCCCTAACTGACCTTCAGATTGGGCCCCCTTAGCTCATAACAAGGTTACAGATATATAGAAACATTGGGGTAACAGTCACCCTGCTATAGTTCCAGGGGTACCCAGGGTACAAATAAACACTCACCCCAAATCTCCCCCTAACTGACCTTCAGACTGGGCCCCCTAAGCTCATAACAAGGTTACAGATATATAGAAACATTGGGGTGTCACCCTGCTACATGTTCTGGGGGTTACTGGAATATGCCAATACCTATAATATTACACAGGTATAAGGTGTCAGACTCAGTAGATAAAGAGGGAGGCAAATAATCGTCGCTCATCACTTGTTGAGGAAAGACAGAACATCTGAGTAACTGATACAAATGGCCTGGGGGAAAAAACATTGATAGTAACTAATACCCAACTGCTGTTACTGGTGAACCTGCTTCTTCTTTTCTGCACAGAATCCATTAATAAACATATTTATATATAAATATATATGTGAAGGCAAAGTTCTAAAACTCATCATTAACACAGAAGATTCCCACTACCAAATAAATATGGTCCCATCATATGACCAACGCTACCAATTCCTAATAGTTGGATAGTGGTCACCAATGGAATAACTGTCCAATAGGGTGAAGGGGCGGGATTTGGGCTACAAGGTCATTTAAGGACATACCTGTCCATTTTAGTTCACAGTCCAATCACATTCTTGTCTCACATTCAAACCCAACGCACCCTCAATTAAACTTGTTGAGCCTAAAATTAGCTTCCAAAATCTAAAACATAAGGGAATAACCCTCAGCTAAGGAATAATAGGTGTAGATATGTTAATTGTCCCTTAGGCTCATTCAGCACTGCTGGTTTGTAGCATCAGCATCACTAAATCCTCAGTCCAGTAGGAGCTGCCATGTTGGTTTCTCTGCTGTGCCTCAGACTTCCCCATAGACAGACAAGTCAGAGGTTGTAGTTCAGCAACACCTGAAGGACATCCCTCATTTATTAAACTGGGTTCCAGCCTCTCTGTATGGCCAAGTGGCTGTACCTTAAGGAGAATGATGGCTAATAATGAAGTCCCTTTTCCTGGATAAGGGGGTTTTGGAGGGTGATATAACGACATTATCTCTGGAATCAGAAGAACATTTCCGACAGACACAGAGCCGGTGTCTCCGATCCCTTCCCAGGGAGGCAGTGAATATTAAGTTGGGATTAATACACAGAGGTCACCGCACTGAATGTCTCCTGAATTCCCAGCAGATCTAATTAAGCGGAGGAATCACATCCCGGCTGCCTAAGAGCTTGCCCAGCGCCATAGTAACCAAGGTGTGAGCTCTTGTGGCACCATCTGGAATAGACTCTCATCCTTTTCAATGGCAGCTCCCTCTCATTGCTCCACGATCAGCAATTTGCCTTTCCACTTAAATTCATACCTGATTCTACTTCATGGAGCACAAAGAGAACCCCCTTATTACTGGTACAAATCTAATGTTTAAATATATGTTTTTGTCATATACAATGAAGTGATACCAGATCTTCACACCCATTATACAATTATATTCCTTGGCTGATTTCAGTAATCACAGCTTAACGTGGATTTATACACACAGCAAAGTATATAAATATATATATATAGAGAGAGAGAGAGAGAGAGAGAGAGAGATAGATAGAGAAACAGATAGATAGATAGATAATTAGATACAGTAGGTGGATAGATAGATAGATAATTAGATAGATAAATAGATAATTAGAAAGGATGATAGATAGATAGATTAATAGATAGATGATAGATAGATAGATAGATAGATAGATAGATAGATAGATAGACAGACAGACAGACAGACAGACAGACAGACAGACAGACAGACAGACAGATAGATAGATAGATAGACAGACAGACAGACAGACAGACAGACAGACAGACAGACAGACAGATAGATAGATAGATAGATAGATAGATAGATAGATAGATAGATAGATAGATAATTAGATAGATAAATAGATAGATAGATAGATAGATAGATAGATAGATAGATAGATAGATAGATAGATAGATAGATAATAGATAGATAATTAGATAGATAAATAGATAATTAGAAAGGATGATAGATAGATAGATTAATAGATAGATGATAGATAGATGATAGATAGATAGATAGATAGATAGAGAGATAAATAGAGAGATAATTAGATTAGATAGATAGATAGATAGATAGATAGATAGATAGATAGATAGATAGATAGATAGATAGATGATAGAGAAATAGAGAAATAGATAGATAATTATATAGGTGGATAGAGAGATAGAGAGAATGAAAAGACAAAACAGAGGTGTGGGTGGAAGGGGGGGTACATACACAAATGAGAACATGAAGTGGGGGGGGATTATAATTGAACAACAAAGAGAAGGAGATAGAAATTCATTATAATTATATAATTATTAGATATTGTCAGTCATCATTATTATTAGTATCTGTGCAACAAGCTCCAGCCGTAAAGTAGATTGTGGTTTAAACTGAGACATTATAATGAGCCTAATAATCTTATAATAATCAGCCTCGAGAGCAAGAAAACGAAACTGTAACCGTCGCGTTTTATACAGTGAATCAACCCATGAAATGTCTGTATCTCTGTCCTGATCAACCCCTCGTACAATGGTATCTCCCAATGACTGAATCAGTAGCCCATAGATATATATATAAATATCAGCCTGAGCCTTTCATAAAGCCAAGTCCTGGGGGACAGACATGAAGGCTGAATTCTCACCAACTGCCACATCTCACTTCTCCCCTCCGCAACTGTCGTACCTGTTAGCTGCTAATCTGGATGCAATGTATCCCCCTGGGATCTGAGTCACTATGTAACCCCAAAAGAACGAGCCGTGGATCATCCCGACGATCTCCGGATCCCAATTAAATTTGGCTTCCTGCAGAAAAAAATATAAAAATACAATTCCATTTTTTTATAATTTCATATGTAATAAGGTTCGAAATATATTTCAACGACAAT